>NC_084549.2:910000-942500 GCF_033978685.3 Nerophis lumbriciformis
CTTCTTCTCCTCTTTCTTCTTTTTTTCTTAAAAACTGTCATTGTTTAAAAAAAAAAATGTTTTAATGTTTTAAAAAAATAATAATGTATTAAAATCAGTGTTGTTATAAATGATTGACCTATTTAAGGCTTCACTTGCTTCACATTCAATATTCCACTTTAGAATATTTTTGGGGAATATATTGCATATTTTGTGTGTTTGTCATGAAAAGTTGTCTATGGCATAAAAGGCATAAAACAAACAAAAAAACATTAAAAACTTGTAATCGAGCGATAAATCTGAATTTGTGTAAAAAGAAAAGTACAAAAGTATTTAACACTTTCATGAGAGGAACCCTTTTGGATCCCTGAGGATTTTAGCGGGATTTAAAAACAAAAAAGAAGTGTCTTGGCTGAATCATGATCAATGAACCCTAATCAATTATTGATCTATTTAGGGCTAAAGTTACTTCAAAATTAAATATTCCACTTGGAAATTTTATCGGTGGAAAATGTTGCATGTTTTGCCGCAAAAACTGGCTTTTCTTTCAAATAACATTTTTAAAAAATGAACTTTATATCGACAGGTCTGAAGTTGATTTAGAGATCGAAGCATTGAATAAAAAATGGTATTTGAATTATTTTTCAAATTTTTAAGACTGAGAAATTTGTTGATTGCCGACATCAAATTGGAGGGGATAACTAAACTTACTTACTTAGGCCTTTAAATTATCTAAGAAACATAGACCATTGATGAAACTCCTCCATCCCCTTCGGTCTTGTGCCCTCCCCTCCAGTTGTTGCCATGACAGCCTTGGTGCCTTCATCTCCTGCTCTGTGCTTCTTCTCCAGGTGGCTCGAGGCCTTCCTCTCTTCCTCTTGCCTTGCGGGTTCCATGTTAGAGCATGTTTCCTGATTGATCTATTGTGTCTACGCAGTGTGTGACCAATCCAGTTCCATTTCCTCCTCCTGATTTGTGTTTCTATTGTGTCTTGTCTGGTGAGGTCCCACAGGTTGGCCTTGGAGACGGTGCTAGACCAGTAGATACCTAGGAGACCACGGAGGCAGCGGTTGAAGAATGTCTGTATTTTGTTGAGTATGTAGGCCGTGATCTTCCAGGTTCCTGAACTGTAGAGTCAGGCTCCACTGTACGCCGGTTCGATTATTGCTTGTTGTTTATGTCATGGTCCAGTCTATACAGAGGATGTCATGGTCCAGTCTATACAGAGGATGTCATGGTCCAGTCTATACAGAGGATGTCATGGTCCAGTCTATACAGAGGTTGTCATGGTCCAGTCTATACAGAGGATGTCATGGTCCAGTCTATACAGAGGTTGTCATGGTCCAGTCTATATAGAGGATGTTATGGTCCAGTCTATACAGAGGTTGTCATGGTCCAGTCTATACAGAGGATGTCATGGTCCAGTCTATACAGAGGATGTCATGGTCCAGTCTATACAGAGGATGTCATGGTCCAGTCTATACAGAGGTTGTCATGGTCCAGTCTATACAGAGGATGTCATGGTCCAGTCAATACAGAGGATGTCATGGTCCAGTCTATACAGAAGATGTCATGGTCCAGTCTATACAGAGGATGTCATGGTCCAGTCTATACAGAGGTTGTCATGGTCCAGTCTATACAGAGGATGTCATGGTCCAGTCTATACAGAGGATGTCATGGTCCAGTCTATACAGAGGATGTCATGGTCCAGTTAATACAGAGGATGTCATGGTCTAGTCTATACAGAGGTTGTCATGGTAAAGTCTATACAGAGGATGTCATGGTCCAGTCTATACAGAGGATGTCATGGTCCAGTCAATACAGAGGATGTCATGGTCTAGTTTATACAGAGGATGTCATGGTCCAGTCAATACATAGGATGTCATGGTCCAGTCTATACAGAGGATGTCATGGTCCAGTCTATACAGAGGATGTCATGGTCCAGTCTATACAGAGGATGTTATGGTCCAGTCTATACAGAGGATGTCATGGTCCAGTCAATACAGAGGATGTCATGGTCCAGTCTATACAGAGGATGTCATGGTCCAGTCTATACAGATGATGTCATGGTCCAGTCAATACAGAGGATGTCATGGTCCAGTCTATACAGAGGATGTCATGGTCCAGTCTATACAGAGGATTTCATGGTCCAGTCTATACAGAGGATGTCATGGTCCAATCAATACAGAGGTTGTCATGGTCCAGTCTATACAGAGGATGTCATGGTCCAGTCTATACAGAGGATGTCATGGTCCAGTCTATACAGATGATGTCATGTTCCAGTCTATACAGAGGATGTCATGGTCCAGTCAATACAAAGGATGTCATGGTCCAGTTAATACAGAGGATGTCATGGTCCAGTCTATACAGAGGATGTCATGGTCCAGTTAATACAGAGGATGTCATGGTCCAGTCTATACAGAGGTTGTCATGGTCCAGTCTATACAGAGGATGTCATGGTTCAGTCTATACAGAGGTTGTCATGGTCCAGTCAATACAGAGGATGTCATGGTCCAGTCTATACAGAGGATGTCATGGTCCAGTCTATACAGAGGATGTCATGATCCAGTCTATACAGAGGATGTTATGGTCCAGTCTATACAGAGGATGTCATGGTCCAGTCTATACAGAGGATGTCATGGTCCAGTCTATACAGAGGTTGTCATGGTCCAGTCTATACAGAGGATGTCATGGTCCAGTCTATACAGAGGTTGTCATGGTCCAGTCTATACAGAGGTTGTCATGGTCCAGTCTATACAGAGGTTGAAGAGGAAGGGCGAGAGCATGCATCCCTGCCGCACCCCAGTCTGGACCTCAAAGGGCTCTGACAGGCAGCCTTCATTGAGGGCACGACACTGCATCCCTCGGTAGGTGTTCTTGATAAGGTTAATCAAGTTTGGGGGAATGCCATATTGAGCCATCACTCTCCACAGCATCTCCCGATCCACACTGTCAAAAGCCTCTTCAAAATCGATGAAGTTGACATAGACAGGAGAGTTCCATTCGATTGACTGTTCAAAGATAATCCTGAGTGTGGCTATTTGATCTGCACAGGATCGATTGTTCCAGAAACCAGCCTGGTTTTCCCTCAGTTTCCCATCTACTGCCTTTTGGATTCTCTCCAGTAGGATGCGGTTAAGCACCTTCCCTGGCGATGAAAGCAGCATTATGCCTCCGTCGTTCTTGCACTCCCTGAGGTCTCCTTTCTCGGGAATCTTGACAATGATGCCATCTCTCCAGTCTGATGGGACATTTTCTTCCTCCCAGATGGTTTGCATGAGTTGGTAGAGCATGCTGGTGGAGGTTTTGATGTCTGCCTTTAGGGCTTCAGCTGGGATCTCATCCGGCCCCTCTGCCTTGCCTCCTCTCAGGGCCCTGATGGCCTTCTTGATTTCTGTCTTGGTTGCAGTTTATTCCCAACAGGTCTGTGGCTGGTGGGATCTCAGCTGTCAGCTGGGGGGGTTGTCTATTGAGCAGTTCTCTAAAGTGTTCTGTCCATCTCTTTAGTTGGTCCTCCTTGGTTGTGAGTAGTGTACCCTGTGTGTTTCTAATGTGTGATTGTGACTGTTGGATAACTAAAGGTTCAAATATATATATACACATATACACACACACATATATATATATATATATATATATATATATATATATATATATATATATATATATATATATATATATATATATGCAGTATATAAATATATATATATATATATATATATATATATATATATATATATATATATATATATTAGAGATGCGCGGTTTGTGGGCACAACCGCGGAGTCCGCGGAGTCCGCGGATTATCCGTGGATCGGGGGGGTGAAATTTTAAAAAATTTGATTTTATCCGCGGGTCGGGTCGGGTCGGGTCGGGCGGTTGAAATAAAAACAATTAGATTTTAAATAGATTCAGGCGGGTGGCAGTTAAACCAATTGGTAAATATATATACATAGTTAAATGTTGTTACCCACATACGAAAAACGAGCAGGCACCTGCTGCATACAGGTATGCCACAACAGAAAAAAAGAAAAAAAAGAGATGGACACTTTTACGGAGCAGAGAAGGCCCCCGACGCCTCGCCGGGGTCCGGGACCGAGGCCCCTTCCCCCGAGAGGGCCCCACTGGGAGCCGTAGCTGAGGCGATCCGCGAGAAGGGCCCGACGCACGTCCGGGGTCACCACCGCACCCACCGCACCGACACCCCGCCTCGTCCGCCTTCGCAGCAGGTAAGCAGCTTACCTGCCCGCCACCCCCGTGGCCGGGGGCTCGTAACAGGGGTCACTCCGCGCGCTCCGCCCGCGCAGCATACCTGCCCGCCACCCCTGTTGCCGGGGGCGCGTAACAGGGGTCACTCCGCGCGCAGTGCGCTCACGAAAGGGGTGGGGCTCACCCTGGTTGATATAGACAGCAGCTAGGACGGTGGCCATGGACGTCGGAACCCGCTAAGGAGTGTGTAACAACCCACCTGCCGAATCAACTAGCCCCTGAAAATGGATGGCGCTGGAGCGTCGGGCCCATACCCGGCCGTCGCCGGCAGCGAGACGCGCTTGGAGGTGCGCTCAGCGCGGCTCCCATATGATTGCGCACTGGTGTGCGTCTGGGTCGTGACAGCGTGGCACGTGAATGTCTGTGCTGCATTGGATCAGTCTCCTTTCTTTAACAGGCAAAAGCTTTATAACCTCACTAATGCCTTGCATCGTCTATATTAGATATATAACAACGGGCGGGTGCGGGCGGATGGCGGGCGGATGCGGTTCTGATCAAATGTTAGATCGGGTGGATTGCGGATGGTTGACGACTTTCTAATGCGGTTGCGGATGAAATAATTGCCTATCCGCGCATCTCTAATATATATATATATATATATATACATATATTGAACCTTTACTTATCCTCTCAGGTTTGGTGACAGCAACCCAGAAATTGCTCAGTCTTAAAAATGTAAAAAAATAACTCCAATAATATTTTGTATTCAATGCTTGGACAAGTTCAAACACGTCTGATTTGGATTATTAGAGATAATATATATTAGCCACAGGACTGCAGTGTAAAGTAACTCAATCATCGTCCAAATGAAAAAACGACTTTTTCCTCCGCCTCGTTAAGTTCCGTACTTTGTCATTCGGTCGTCTTTTGTTCATGTAAGAAAATAAGTGGCAATTAAAATGAGTCAGTCAGTGTTATAAAACAACAAGTGTATGTTTCATTTTATTGTTATTGGCTATTTGGAGACTTTACATGCAGAGTCAAATCTCGTTAAGAACATTCAGTGCAGAATAACGCCTTCATTTGTTACGCCCCGTGATTTTATGTCCTTTGAAGATGCAGCAACACCTGAAACTACACTTCTTTTTACATTTTCCTCTATCGGATGGGAAAGAAAATCACTGGTGTGTGACGAAGAAAGTCTGACTTCAGGCCTATTTTAGCTTCCAACACATTGTGTGATGAAAACTAGATTTAAGATGCACGTTACAATTGCTGGAGGAATATTTTCCGCCTTTAAGCAGAATAGAACGCCTTAGAATTGGCCTTTGTTCCGCTAGAAGAGATGCTGATCAAATCAAATAGCTGGTATGTAAAAGGTACAATACTTACAGTATAAGCACATTGTAGGGCGCAGCATGAGACAAGACTGGTTAGGCAACACAACACACTAGCCTGCACACTACTGCCATCTATGGTCATGAAATTGCAACTGCATGCAAAGTCTCCTGTTTAATACTTTTCTCAGAAATGTAGTAAGAAAAGAAGATTTGAACATCCATCCATCCATTTTCTACCGCTTATTCCCTTCGGGGTGGCGGGGGGGCGCTGGAGCCTATCTCAGCTACAATCGGGCGGAAGGCGGGGTACACCCTGGACAAGTCGCCACCTCATCGCAGGGCCAACACAGATAGACAGACAACATTCACAGCACATTTTTATTATAGTCTGATCTTTTCAAATGATATTAGATTGTATTATTAAACTGTCAACATTTGTCAACACGCACACAACTACCCACACTTAGTACTGGTATAGGGAATGTGTATGTATCGCTTCAAATGTGAAAGGTAGCCATCCCTAACAGTAAGTACAGTATACTAGAAAGTATTAGTAAGTACAGTATATTAGTAAGTATTAGTAAGTATTAGTAAGTACAGTATATTAGAAAGTATTAGTAAGTATTAGTAAGTACAGTATATTAGTAAGTATTAGTAAGTATTAGTAAGTACAGTATATTAGAAAGTATTAGTAAGTACAGTATATTAGAAAGTATTAGTAAGTATTAGTAAGTACAGTATATTAGAAAGTATTAGTAAGTACAGTATATTAGTAAGTACAGTATATTAGAAAGTATTAGTAAGTACAGTATATTAGTAAGTATTAGTAAGTACAGTATATTAGAAAGTATTAGTAAGTATTAGTAAGTACAGTATATTAGAAAGTATTAGTAAGTACAGTATATTAGAAAGTATTAGTAAGTACAGTATATTAGTAAGTATTAGTAAGTACAGTATATTAGAAAGTATTAGTAAGTACAGTATATTAGTAAGTATTAGTAAGTACAGTATATTAGAAAGTATTAGTAAGCATTAGTAAGTACAGTATATTAGAAAGTATTAGTAAGTACAGTATATTAGAAAGTATTAGTAAGCATTAGTAAGTACAGTATATTAGAAAGTATTAGTAAGCATTAGTAAGTACAGTATATTAGAAAGTATTAGTAAGTACAGTATATTAGTAAGTACAGTATATTAGAAAGTATTAGTAAGTACAGTATATTAGTAAGTATTAGTAAGTACAGTATATTATAAAGTATTAGTAAGTACAGTATATTAGTAAGTATTAGTAAGTACAGTATATTATAAAGTATTAGTAAGTACAGTATATTAGTAAGTATTAGTAAGTACAGTATATTTTAAGTATTAGTAAGTACAGTATATTAGTAAGTATTAGTAAGTACAGTATATTAGAAAGTATTAGTAAGTACAGTATATTAAAAAGTATTAGTAAGTACAGTATATTAGTAAGTATTAGTAAGTACAGTATATTAGAAAGTATTAGTAAGTACAGTATATTAGTAAGTATTAGTAAGTACAGTATATTAGAAAGTATTAGTAAGTACAGTATATTAGAAAGTATTAGTAAGTACAGTATATTAGTAAGTATTAGTAAGTACAGTATATTAGAAAGTATTAGTAAGTACAGTATATTAGAAAGTATTAGTAAGTACAGTATATTAGTAAGTATTAGTAAGTATTAGTAAGTACAGTATATTAGTAAGTATTAGTAAGTACAGTATATTAGAAAGTATTAGTAAGTACAGTATATTAAAAAGTATTAGTAAGTACAGTATATTAGTAAGTATTAGTAAGTACAGTATATTAGAAAGTATTATTAAGTACAGTATATTAGTAAGTATTAGTAAGTACAGTATATTAGAAAGTATTAGTAAGTATTAGTAAGTACAGTATATTAGAAAGTATTAGTAAGTACAGTATATTAGTAAGTATAAGTAAGTATTAGTAAGTACAGTATATTAGTAAGTATTAGTAAGTACAGTATATTAGAAAGTATTAGTAAGTACAGTATATGAGTAAGTATTAGTAAGTACAGTATATTAGAAAGTATTAGTAAGTACAGTATATTAGTAAGTATTAGTAAGTACAGTATATTAGAAAGTATTAGTAAGTATTAGTAAGTACAGTATATTAGAAAGTATTAGTAAGTACAGTATATTAGAAAGTATTAGTAAGTATTAGTAAGTACAGTATATTAGAAAGTATTAGTAAGTATTAGTAAGTACAGTATATTAGAAAGTATTAGTAAGTACAGTATATTAGAAAGTATTAGTAAGTATTAGTAAGTACAGTATATTAGAAAGTATTAGTAAGTACAGTATATTAGAAAGTATTAGTAAGTACAGTATATTAGAAAGTATTAGTAAGTATTAGTAAGTACAGTATATTAGAAAGTATTAGTAAGTACAGTATATTAGAAAGTATTAGTAAGTATTAGTAAGTACAGTATATTAGAAAGTATTAGTAAGTACATTATATTAGAAAGTATTAGTAAGTATTAGTAAGTACAGTATATTAGAAAGTATTAGTAAGTACAGTATATTAGTAAGTATTAGTAAGTACAGTATATTAGAAAGTATTAGTAAGTATTAGTAAGTACAGTATATTAGAAAGTATTAGTAAGTATTAGTAAGTACAGTATATTAGAAAGTATTAGTAAGTATTAGTAAGTACAGTATATTAGAAAGTATTAGTAAGTACAGTATATTAGAAAGTATTAGTAAGTACAGTATATTAGAAAGTATTAGTAAGTATTAGTAAGTACAGTATATTAGAAAGTATTAGTAAGTACAGTATATTAGTAAGTATTAGTAAGTACAGTATATTAGAAAGTATTAGTAAGTATTAGTAAGTACAGTATATTAGAAAGTATTAGTAAGTACAGTATATTAGAAAGTATTAGTAAGTATTAGTAAGTACAGTATATTAGAAAGTATCAGTAAGTACAGTATATTAGTAAGAATTAGTAAGTAAAGTATATTAGAAAGCCACCTGAATGAACAGTGCCATTTATTACTGAAACAAAACCTCAAGAAAAACAAATGAGGCTTATTTACTCACACGAGTACATCATCGCATAGCATACCAATTCTCATAAATGGTCAAAAAAAACTTGACATTTTTGGGCATACCGATTTTCGTTTGATTTGGTTTCCCACAACATATTTTGCCAAAAGTTTTGGTACACCGTCTCGTTTATCGCACGTCCAAACGTAGCCAATATCAAACAATCTGCTTTTTCTTTTATTGAGTAAGACTGCAAAACACCATGGGGCCAAAGAAAGTTGCGAGTGGCAGCACTTTGAGGCCTCAAACAGTTGAATTCAAGAAAGATATACTATAAATAAACTACGGTACTATAATATTTCCGTTATTTCTTACGGGGTGAAATTGTTTTTGTGTTTGATCGATTGTGTTTTGGTCTGTATTTTTTGGAAGGGAGTACTACAGAAAACTGAGTACCAGTGTAGCATCCACGTGTCAGAACTGCTACATTTCAGGTTAAAAGCCCAGACAGGACTGTGGTGATGCAGTGAGTGAGGAGATAACGGAAAAGGAGGGCTTGTTAAGATGCTGACTCCCGAGGATTCATTCATTCATTCACATCCCTGGACTGGACCAGGACTTTTCCTCGAATCACTAAACTGAGCTGGAATGAAATGTCCAGACACAAGGCGAGGAGGCCTGAGTCAGCCACTATCTTTAATGCCCAGTCTGCCTTTGGACCTGGCATCATCCCAGCAGACCGGACTGAAGGAGCCAGCTGTGGCAGACGGGGGGGGGGGGGGGGGGGGGGGGGGGGGGTAGCTGTTATTTCTCAGGTTGAAAGTGACGTCGAGGAAGTTGACGGTTTGCTTGTTGGCTTCAATCGATTGAAGCCAACAAGCAAACCGTCAACTTCCTCGACGTCACTTTCAACCTGAGAAATAACAGCTACCAACCATTCACGAAATCCAACACAACACTCCAATACGTGCACCATGACAGCAACCACCCACCCACCACCATGAAAAGAATACCTACCGGAATTAATAAAAGGCTATCAATGCTGTCATCTAGCAAAGCTGAATTTGACCAAGCAACCCCCCCGTACCAAAAAGCCCTTGATGAAAGCGGATACAATTTCACCCTCACCTATGAACCCACGCCAGGAAACCAACCAAAAAAGCACAGAAAACGAAACAACATCATCTGGTACAACCCCCCATACAGCAAAAACGTCTCAACTAACATTGGCCACAAATTCCTCAGTCTGATTGACAAACACTTTCCCAAAGGCAACAGCCTAAGAAAAGTATTCAACAAGAACAACATTAAATTGAGCTACAGCTGTATGAACAATATACGACAAATTATCTCAAACCACAACAAAACAATTGCAAATGAGCCGTCGGCCCCCGGACAGAGCAACCCCAAAACCAACAAAGGCTGTAACTGCCGCAAGAAACCTGATTGCCCTCTCAACGGGGGGTGCTTACAAACATCAGTTGTCTACCAATCTAAGGTAACACGCAAGGACATTAACACATCCGACACATATGTAGGATTAACCGAGGGAGAGTTTAAAACCAGATGGAACAATCACAAGGCTTCTTTCAGGAACCAAAACCTGCGGAATACCACAGAACTCAGCAAACACATTTGGGACCTCAAAGACAATAATGTTGAATATTCAATAACATGGCAAATTCTTGCATCCAGCACACCTTACAATAGTGGTAATAAAAGATGCAACCTATGCTTGAAAGAGAAACTGTTTATTATATACCGTCCAGACCTGTCATCCCTCAACAAGCGCAGCGAAATTGTATCAGCATGCCGCCACAGACGGAAACACCTCCTAGGTAACACGTGAGCCAATCACCACGCCCCTACGCCAGCCTGTACCCACCCACTCTGTGCCCTATATAAACCATGGTATGTGAATGCTTCCATTAAAATCTCCTGATGATTGAGGGAACCCCTCATGAAACAGGCCTGTAAAGAGATGAAGTAGTCTTGTGATTTTTTTTCCCCACACATACATATATATATATATATATATATTAAGGCTGAAACGACGCGTCGACATAGTCGACGTCATCGGTTACGTAAATACGTCGACGCCGTTTTTGTGCGTCGGCGCGTCGCATATTTACGTCACACTACTTTACTGTCATGGCGGAGCGCAAAGCAGACGATGCGAGCGAGGGGAAAAAAGCACGCCAAAAGTCGTCAAAAGTGTGGGAGTATTTCAATAAACGGCCTAATAATGTTGTTGTATGCACACTGTGTCGAGCGGAAATGGCCTATCATAGCAGCACAACGGCTATGAACGAACATTTGAAAAGAAAACCCCCGACAGCGTTCTTGCCATCACCATCAACTAGTCAATCGTCCGCGTGCGTATACGTTGTCATTATTACACAAAAACATGAATGTGTCATTTGTATCTGCGTTGTAAATTCATAAACTAAAGCACCGTTTCGCTCTGAGAGGCGCGTTTGGCGTGCCTGTTCAGTGTTTACAAAGACGCGCTCCTCTTTAACGCTGTGGAGAGGCGGCGGCGGCGAGCGAGCGGCGAGGCGGGGCGCGCCGGGAGCGACGCCGCAATCGTGCCCAGGTGCGCGATCCGCGCAGTTGGAAGAGAAAAGACTTTGTGTAAAATTAAAAGATTGTAAACCTGGCAAAGCCGTCTGGCGTTCAGTCTGTCGGTCCTGAAAGAACCCCACGGCACAAGACGTGTCACAAACGCTAACGTTAATTAGTTGTGCAAATACCTTTTACAACATTAACAGTTACATATACTATGTACAAACCAACAGTTAACTTTCACTTTAATCATACTATCATTGTTGTGTTATTAAGCAAAATAAGCAATACTTTTACTTTTGTTGAAATGTTTACACTGTACACTTTTTTGTATTGGATGTTTAGCTTTATTTTTGCACATTTTAGCAAATAAGCAATACTTTTACTTTTGTTGAAATGTTTACACTGTACACTTTTTTGTATTGGATGTTTAGCTTTATTTTTGCACATTTTAAAGCAAAATAAGCAATACTTTTACTTTTGAAATGCTTATACTATTCCAGAATATTAAGATTTGCACTGGATGTTTACTTATATATTTGCACATTAAAAAGCAAATAAGCTACTTTTAATTTTGTTAAATGTTAAAAGTTTTAAATGTTTACATTGTTACAGAATATTTTGTCATGTTGTTGTCAATGTTGACTGACTAGTGGCCATACTTTTTTTTTTGTAAATAAAAGCCATGCCTTTTGAAAAAACTGGCCTACATTTATTTTTTCCTCTTCATTTTAAATTTAAAAAAAAAATCGGTAAAAGGAAAAATAATCTATAGATTAATCGAAAAAAATAATCTATAGATTAACCGATTAATCGAAAAAATAATCTATAGATTAATCGATAGAAAAATAATCGTTAGCTGCAGCCCTAATATATATATATATATATATATATATATATGTATGTATGTGTGGGGGAAAAAAATCACAAGACTATTTCATCTCTACAGGCCTGTTTCATGAGGGGGGTACCCTCAATCGTCAGGAGATTTTAATGGGAGCATTCGCATACCATGGTTTATATAGGGCACAGAGTGGGTGGGTACAGGCTGGCCTAGGGGCGTGGTGATTGGTTCATGTGTTACCTAGGAGGTGTTTCCGTCTATGGCGGCATGTTGTTACAATTTCGCTTGTTGAGGGATGACAGGTCTGGACGGTAAATAATAAACAGTTTCTCTTTCAAGCATAGGTTGCATCTTTTATTACCACTATTGTAAGGTGTGCTGGATGCAAGAATTTGCCATGTTATTGAATATTCAACATTATTGTCTTTGAGGTCCCAAATGTGTTTGCTGAGTTCTGTGGTATTTCGCAGGTTTTTGTTCCTGAAAGAAGCCTTGTGATTGTTCCATCTGGTTTTGAATTCTCCCTCGGTTAATCCTACATATGTGTCGGATGTGTTAATGTCCTTGCGTATTACCTTAGATTGGTAGACAACTGATGTTTGTAAGCACCCCCCGTTGAGGGGGCAATCAGGTTTCTTTCGACAGTTACATGCTTTGTTGGTTTTGGAGTCGTTCTGACTGGGGGCCGACGGCTCATTTGCAATTGTTTTGTTGTGGTTTGAGATGATTTGTCGTATATTGTTCATGCAGCTGTAGCTCAATTTGATGTTGTTCTTGTTGAATACTTTTCTTAGGTTGTTGTCTTTGGGAAAGTGTTTGTCAATCAGGTTGAGGAATTTGTGTCCAATGTTCGTTGAGACGTTTTTGCTGTATGGGGGGTTGTACCAGATGATGCCGTTTCGTTTTCTGTTCTTTTTTGGCTGGTTTCCTGGCGTGGGTTCATAGGTGAGGGTGAAATTGTATCCGCTTTCATCAAGGGCTTTTTGGTACGGGGGGGGTTGCTTGGTCAAATTCAGCTTTGCTAGATGACAGCATCGATAGCCTTTTATTGATTCCGGTAGGTAATTCTTTTCGTGGTGGTGGGTGGGTGGTTGCTGTCATGGTGCACGTATTGGAGTGTTGTGTTGGGTTTCGTGAATGGTTGGTAGCTGTTATTTCTCAGGTTGAAAGTGACGTCAAGGAAGTTGACGGTTTGCCTGTTGGCTTCAATCGTGATCCGTAGGCCGTTCTCTTTGAAAATTTGGCATATGCACTTCTTGGTATTCTATATATATATATATATATATATATATATATATATATATATATATATATATATATATATATATATATATATATATATATATATATACATATATACTTTACATGCAGTCGGCTTTTAGCCCTCGACTAAATCTTTTCAGCCCAGCGTTTAAGCGTTTAAGGTCACGGTTTGCATGTTTTGGCTTGTTTCCGTCAATACTGCGTCAACGCCGTGTTGCGGGCGTGAAAGGGGGAAGTCTTGTTAAAGTGTGCAGATCAATAACTTGCACTGATATTTTCTCGCCTGCCTTGTTGGTTTTGTTTATTCCTCATTAGCGAGTCGCAGGCTGCCGCGCTCGCAGCGCGGCAACAACACCTTCTGCAAAGTGTCAACAGTCCTGCTCATGAAGGACAGCGGCTGACATGCATGGATACACACATGCATGATACATACATGCATGATACACACATGCATGGATACACACATGCATGATACATACATGCATGATACACACATGCATGATACACACATGCATGATACATACATGCATGATACACACATGCATGATACACACATGCATGGATACACACATGCATGGATACACACATGCATGGTCTCACGTGAGCGGCTAAGATGGAGCCGGGCGAGGAGAAGATAAAAAGACTTGAGGGGACAAGCGCTTGTGTCGTGTAATAAATGATGTAATAAATGATGTAATAATGCAGACAGGAAGTGGCGCTGCCATCAGACAATCACTTAAGGCGGCGGCCATGATGAGCTGCGATGTGATTGAAACTGCAAGTCTTCCGATGTTCTCGTCTTTCTCTCCTTCTCCTCGGCAGACTAGCGTCACCGCGTGCCGTGCATGAAATGAAATTCACGGAATGGACTCCGGTGCAAACATACTCTGCATTTAAAATGAAAAAGATGAATAGTGGAAGGGAAGTACTTGCTTAACTTTATCTTCATGTTTGCACTGCTGCGCTTTTGGGGCTGAATGAGGTCATCATTCATTCATTTACACTCCAAATCACATTTTTTTCCAGCTGACTGTTTACACTGCGAGTAAAATGCGATCCAATGTGGCCCCAATCTGGCCCCAATGTGGCCCCAACTCACATGTGAACAAATACATCAGTTCCAGTCCTTCAACAATCGTTATTTGCTCAGAATCTAAATATATATTCATATATTACATATAGTCTATTATTTGTGCACTATTGACAATATATATTCATATATTACATATAGTCTATTATTTGTGCACTATTGACAATATATATTCATATATTACATATAGTCTATTATTTGTGCACTATTGACAATATATATTTATATATTACATATAGTCTATTATTTGTGCACTATTGACAATATATATTTATATATTACATATAGTCTATTATTTGTGCACTATTGACAATATATATTTATATATTACATATATTCTATTATTTGTGCACTATTGACAATATATATTCATATATTACATATAGTCTATTATTTGTGCACTATTGACAATATATATTTATATATTACATATAGTCTATTATTTGTGCACTATTGACAATATATATTTATATATTACATATAGTCTATTATTTGTGCACTATTGACTATATATATTTATATATTACATATAGTCTATTATTTGTGCACTATTGACAATATATATTTATATATTACATATAGTCTATTATTTGTGCACTATTGACAATATATATTTATATATTACATATAGTCTATTATTTGTGCACTATTGACAATATATATTCACATATATTACATATATTCTATTATTTGTGCACTATTGACAATATATATTCATATATTACATATAGTCTATTATTTGTGCACTATTGACAATATATATTCATATATTACATATATTCTATTATTTGTGCACTATTCATATATTACATATAGTCTATTATTTGTGCACTATTGACAATATATTAAATATAGTCTATTATTTGTGCACTATTGACAATATATTACATATAGTCTATTATTTGTGCACTATTGACAATATATATTCATATATTACATTTTGTCTATTATTTGTGCACTATTGACAATATATTACATATAGTCTATTATTTGTGCACTATTGACAATATATATTCATATATTACATATAGTCTATTATTTTTGCACTATTGACAATATATATTCATATATTACATATAGTCTATTATTTGTGCACTATTGACAATATATTACAGATAGTCTATTATTTGTGCACTATTGACAAAATATATTCATATATTACATATAGTCTATTATTTGTGCACTATTGACAATATATATTTATATATTACATATATTTTATTATTTGTGCACTATTGACAATATATATTTATATATTACATATAGTCTATTATTTGTGCACTATTGACAATATATATTTATATATTACATATGGTCTATTATTTGTGCACTATTGACAATATATATTTATATATTACATATATTCTAATATTTGTGCACTATTGACAATATATATTCATATATTACATATAGTCTATTATTTGTGCACTATTGACAATATATATTTATATATTACATATAGTCTATTATTTGTGCACTATTGACAATATATATTCACATATTACATATATTCTATTATTTGTGCACTATTGACAATATATATGTATATATTACATATAGTCTATTATTTGTGCACTATTGACAATATATATTTATATATTACATATAGTCTATTATTTGTGCACTATTGACAATATATATTCACATATTACATATAGTCTATTATTTGTGCACTATTGACAATATATATTTATATATTACATATAGTCTATTATTTGTGCACTATTGACAATATATATTTATATATTACATATAGTCTATTATTTGTGCACTATTGACAATATATTACATATACCGTATTTTCCGCACTATAAGGCGCACCTAAAAACCACACATTTTCTCAAAAGCTGACAGTGCACCTTATAACCCGGTGTGCTTTATATATGGATAAATATTAAGATTCATTTTCATAAAGTTTCGGTCTCGCAACTTCGGTAAACAGCCGCCATCTTTTTTCCCGGTAGAACAGGAAGCGCTTCTTCTTCTACGCAAGCAACCGCCAAGGTAAGCACCCGCCCCCATAGAACAGGAAGCGCTTCTTCTTCTACTGTAAGCAACCACCCGCCCGCGTAGAAGAAGAAAAAGCGCGCGGATATCACCGTACGTTTCATTTCCTTTGTGTGTTTACATCCGTAAAGACCACAAAATGGCTCCTACTAAGCGACAGGTATCCGGTTCATGAAAAGACGCAATCTCTCCATCCGCACACGGATTACTATTTCACAGCAACTGATATTCCTGTGAACCGCACTGTGGATACAACGGGAGCACGTACGGTGAATATTCGCACCACCGGGAATGAGAAGTCATCCTTCACTGTGGTTCTAGCTTGCCATGCTAATGGCCAGAAACTTCCACCCATGGTGATATTCAAAAGGAAGACCTTGCCAAAAGAGACCTTTCCAGCCGGCGTCATCATAAAAGCTAACTCGAAGGGATGGATGGATGAAGAAAAGATGAGCGAGTGGTTAAGGTAAGTTTAAGTTTACGCGAAGAGGCCGGGTGGCTTTTTTCACGCAGCTCTGTCCATGTTGATATACGTATGTTTGTGATTGCACATTTGCGTACATTTTGGGAGTGAACAGAGTTGTTAGAACGCTGGTTTTTAATATATTATTAAAGTTTGACTGACCTATCTGACTGTTTTTTTGACATTCCTTTAGCGCAGTTAGATGCGGCTTATAACACGGGGCGGCTTATAGGTGGACAAAGTTTTGAAATATGCCGTTCATTGAAGGCGCGGCTTATAACCCAGGGCGCCTTATGGTGCGGAAAATACGGTACGGTAGTCTATTATTTGTGCACTATTGACAATATATTACATATAGTCTATTATTTGTGCACTATTGACAATATATATTTATATATTACATATATTCTATTATTTGTGCACTATTGACAATATATATTTATATATTACATATATTCTATTATTTGTGCACTATTGACAATATATATTCATATATTACATATAGTCTATCATTTGTGCACTATTGACAATATATATTTATGTATTACATATAGTCTATTATTTGTGCACTATTGACAATATATATTCACATATTACATATATTCTATTATTTGTGCACTATTGACAATATATATTCATATATTACATATAGTCTATTATTTGTGCACTATTGACAATATATATTCATATATTACATATATTCTATTATTTGTGCACTATTGACAATATATATTTATATATTACATATATTCTAATATTTGTGCACTATTGACAATATATATTTATATATTACATATATTCTATTATTTGTGCACTATTGACAATATATATTCATATATTACATATATTCTATTATTTATGCACTATTGACAATATATATTTATATATTACATATATTCTATTATTTGTGCACTATTGACAATATATATTCATATATTACATATAGTCTATTATTTGTGCACTATTGACAATATATATTTATATATTACATATATTCTATTATTTGTGCACTATTGACAATATATATTTATATATTACATATAGTCTATTATTTGTGCACTATTGACAATATATATTCACATATTACATATATTCTATTATTTGTGCACTATTGACAATATATATTCATATATTACATATAGTCTATTATTTGTGCACTATTGACAATATATATTTATATGTTACATATAGTCTATTATTTGTGCACTATTGACAATATATATTCATATATTACATATAGTCTATTATTTGTGCACTATTGACAATATATTACATATAGTCTATTATTTGTGCACTATTGACAATATATATTTATATATTACATATATTCTATTATTTGTGCACTATTGACAATATATATTTATATATTACATATATTCTATTATTTGTGCACTATTGACAATATATATTCATATATTACATATAGTCTATCATTTGTGCACTATTGACAATATATATTTATGTATTACATATAGTCTATTATTTGTGCACTATTGACAATATATATTCACATATTACATATATTCTATTATTTGTGCACTATTGACAATATATATTCATATATTACATATAGTCTATTATTTGTGCACTATTGACAATATATATTCATATATTACATATATTCTATTATTTGTGCACTATTGACAATATATATTTATATATTACATATATTCTAATATTTGTGCACTATTGACAATATATATTTATATATTACATATATTCTATTATTTGTGCACTATTGACAATATATATTCATATATTACATATATTCTATTATTTATGCACTATTGACAATATATATTTATATATTACATATATTCTATTATTTGTGCACTATTGACAATATATATTCATATATTACATATAGTCTATTATTTGTGCACTATTGACAATATATATTTATATATTACATATATTCTATTATTTGTGCACTATTGACAATATATATTTATATATTACATATATTCTATTATTTGTGCACTATTGACGATATATATGTATATATTACATATAGTCTATTATTTGTGCACTATTGACAATATATATTCATATATTACATATAGTCTATTATTTGTGCACTATTGACAATATATATTCATATATTACATATAGTCTATTATTTGTGCACTATTGACAATATATTACATATGTCTATTATTTGTGCACTATTGACAATATATTACATATAGTCTATTATTTGTGCACTATTGACAATATATATTTATATATTACATATAGTCTATTATTTGTGCACTATTGACAATATATATTCATATATTACATATAGTCTATTATTTGTGCACTATTGACAATATATATTTATATATTACATATATTCTATTATTTGTACACTATTCATATATTACATATAGTCTATTATTTGTGCACTATTGACAATATATTACATATGTCTATTATTTGTGCACTATTGACAATATATTACATATAGTCTATTATTTGTGCACTATTGACAATATATATTCATATATTACATATAGTCTATTATTTGTGCACTATTGACAATATATTACATATACCGTATTTTCCGCACTATAAGGCGCACCTAAAAACCACAAATTTTCTCAAAAGCTGACAGTGCGCCTTATAACCCGGTGCGCTTTATATATGGATAAATATTAAGATTCACTTTCATAAAGTTTCGGTCTCGCAACTTCGGTAAACAGCCGCCATCTTTTTTCCCGGTAGAACAGGAAGCGCTTCTTCTTCTACGCAAGCAACCGCCAAGGTAAGCACCCGCCCCCATAGAACAGGAAGCGCTTCTTCTTCTACTGTAAGCAACCACCCGCCCGCGTAGAAGAAGAAAAAGCGCGCGGATATCACCGTACGTTTCATTTCCTTTGTGTGTTTACATCTGTAAAGACCACAAAATGGCTCCTACTAAGTGACAGGTATCCGGTTCATGAAAAGACGCAATCTCTCCATCCGCACACGGACTACTATTTCACAGCAACTGATATTCCTGTGAACCGCACTGTGGATACAACGGGAGCACGTACGGTGAATATTCGCACCACAGGGAATGAGAAGTCATCCTTCACTGTGGTTCTAGCTTGCCATGCTAATGGCCAGAAACTTCCACCCATGGTGATATTCAAAAGGAAGACCTTGCCAAAAGAGACCTTTCCAGCCGGCGTCATCATAAAAGCTAACTCGAAGGGATGGATAGATGAAGAAAAGATGAGCGAGTGGTTAAGGTAAGTTTAAGTTTACGCGAAGAGGCCGGGTGGCTTTTTTCACGCAGCTCTGTCCATGTTGATATACGTATGTTTGTGATTGCACATTTGCGTACATTTTGGGAGTGAACAGAGTTGTTAGAACGCTGGTTTTTAATATATTATTAAAGTTTGACTGACCTATCTGACTGTTTTTTTGACATTCCTTTAGCGCAGTTAGATGCGGCTTACAACACGGGGCGGCTTATAGGTGGACAAAGTTTTGAAATATGCCGTTCATTGAAGGCGCGGCTTATAACCCAGGGCGCCTTATGGTGCGGAAAATACGGTACGGTAGTCTATTATTTGTGCACTATTGACAATATATTACATATAGTCTATTATTTGTGCACTATTGACAATATATATTTATATATTACATATAGTCTATTATTTGTACACTATTGACAATATATATTCATATATTACATATAGTCTATTATTTGTGCACTATTGACAATATATATTCATATATTACATATAGTCTATTATTTGTGCACTATTGACAATATATATTCATATATTACATATAGTCTATTATTTGTGCACTATTGACAATATATATTTACATATTACATATAGTCTATTATTTGTGCACTATTGACAATATATATGTATATATTACATATAGTCTGTCATGTCTGTGTAATCATGTTTTGTTTTAAGTCATGTTTTGTTTAGTTATAGGACTCTTTAGTTTCTGTCTTTTCACTCCCTTGTCTTGTTTCCATGATTACCCCATTAGTTTCACCTGTTCCACGTTTGGACTCATTGTGCACTCTTGATTGTCACCATAGCAACCCATTAGTTTTCACCTGTCACGTCACGCACCTGTTTCACGTCTTGAGTCACGCACCTGTTTTCGTTAATCATGTCTGTAGTATTTAAGTTCAGTGTTTTTCAGTTTGTCTTTCATGACGACCTTACCACATTTATGCTCTGTCCATGCCTGATACTTCTTTCCATGTCCATTCTTCATGCAACTATTTTTGTCCAAGCCAAGTAAGTTTTTGTTCCATGTTTATAGTCTTTTTGGTTTCATAGTTTGTTCTCCGCCATTGTGCGCGTTTTTCGTTTGCACTTTTTTTTGTATTTATAGTCTTTAAATAAAAAATGCACTTACATTCCCGTCTCGCCCGAGCCAACTTTCCGTTGCATCCCGGAAAAGCTAACACCCAAGATCAAGTCATGACATAGTCTATTATTTGTGCACTATTGACAATATATATTCATATATTACATATAGTCTATTATTTGTGCACTATTGACAATATATATTATATATTACATATAGTCTATTATTTGTGCACTATTGACAATATATATTATATATTACATATAGTCTATTATTTGTGCACTATTGACAATATATATTATATATTACATATAGTCTATTATTTGTGCACTATTGACAATATATATTCATGGTATATGATTTGGTTTTGATTGATTGATTGAGACTTTTATTAGTAGATTGCACAGTACAGTACATATTCCGTACAATTGACCACTAAATGGTAACACCCCAATAAGTTTTTACACTTCTTTAAGTCGACGTTAATCAATTCATGGTACAAATATATACTATCATCATAATACAGTCAACACACAAGTTCATCATCAGAGTATATACATTGAATTATTTACATTATTTACAATCCGGGGTGTGGGATGTGGAGGGAGGGGGGGGGGGGGGTTAGGTTTGGTTGATATCAACACTTCAGTCATCAACAATTGCATCATCAGAGAAATGGACATTGAAACAGTGTAGGTGTGACTTGGTAGGATATGTACAGCAAGTAGTGGACATAGAGAGAGAGAGATCAGATAGCATAACAATAAGTATCTACATTCTTCAGCATTTCTCTACCGATTGGAAATATTCCAACAC
This sequence comes from Nerophis lumbriciformis, assembly GCF_033978685.3. Taxonomy (NCBI): domain Eukaryota; kingdom Metazoa; phylum Chordata; class Actinopteri; order Syngnathiformes; family Syngnathidae; genus Nerophis; species Nerophis lumbriciformis. The sequence continues at coordinate 931,912 of NC_084549.2, forward strand.
CAACCATTTCAACTCATTCAGACCATTCAAGCTTTTTAAATAAATAAATGATAAATGGGTTGTACTTGTATAGCGCTTTTCTACCTTCAAGGTACTCAAAGCGCTTTGACGCTACTTCCACATTTACCCATTCACACACACATTCACACACTGATGGAGGGAGCTGCCATGCAAGGCGCTAACCAGCACCCATCAGGAGCAAGGGTGAAGTGTCTTGCTCAGGACACAACGGACATGACGAGGTTGGTACTAGGTGGGGATTGAACCAGGGACCCTCGGGTCGCGCACGGCCATTCTTCCACTGCGCCACGCCGTCCATTTAAAAAAAAAATTCCCGCTTTTCCCGAAATTCCCAACATTTTTTGGAAAATTCCCATTGAAATGAGTGCAACATTCTTCAAAGTTCCACAATTCATACATTTTCTATCCGATTCAAAGCGTTCCAACTTCAAACTGTTTAGCCTATTCAGGAATCGCGGGTTTTCCCTTGACAAATTCCAAAAATTCCCAGATTTCCCAGAATTCCTTCAAAATGTAAGCAAATGTACACCAAGGCAGATCCAATACATATTATTTAGACCACAAGGAAGACTTTTAAATGAAGAGTAAAATCATCAAAGGTCTTAGGGGTGCTCAAAAATATCGATTCCCATCAAAAAAACACATTCTAATTCTAATTCTAAATCGATTCATATATTACAAAAGAATATGTTTATATATATATATATATATATATATATATATATACATATATATATATATATATATATATATATATATATATATATATATATATATATATATATACATATATATATATATATATATATATATATATATATATATATATATATATATATATATATATATATATATATATATATATATATATATATATATATGCATGTGTGGGGAAAAAAATCACAAGACTACTTCATCTCTACAGGCCTGTTTCATGAGGGGTTCCCTCAATCATCAGGAGATTTTAATGGAAGCATTCACATACCATGGTTTATATAGGGCACAGAGTGGGTGGGTACAGGCTGGCGTAGGGGCGTGGTGATTGGCTCATGTGTTACCTAGGAGGTGTTTCCGTCTGTGGCGGCATGCTGATACAATTTCGCTGCGCTTGTTGAGGGATGACAGGTCTGGTCGGTATATGATAAACAGTTTCTCTTTCAAGCATAGGTTGCATCTTTTATTACCACTATTGTAAGGTGTGCTGGATGCAAGAATTTTCCATGTTATTGAATATTCAACATTATTGTCTTTGAGGTCCCAAATGTGTTTGCTGAGTTCTGTGGTATTCCGCAGGTTTTGGTTCCTGAAAGAAGCCTTGTGATTGTTCCATCTGGTTTTAAACTCTCCCTCGGTTAATCCTACATATGTGTCGGATGTGTTAATGTCCTTGCGTGTTACCTTAGATTGGTAGACAACTGATGTTTGTAAGCACCCCCCGTTGAGAGGGCAATCAGGTTTCTTGCGACAGTTGCAGCCTTTGTTGGTTTTGGAGTCGCTCTGTCTGGGGGCCGACGGCTCATTTGCAATTGTTTTGTTGTGGTTTGAGATAATTTGTCGTATATTGTTCATACAGCTGTAGCTCAATTTAATGTTGTTCTTGTTGAATACTTTTCTTAGGGTGTTGCCTTTGGGGAAGTGTTTGTCAATCAGAGTGAGGAATTTGTGGCCAATGTTAGTTGAGACGTTTTTGCTGTATGGGGGGTTGTACCAGATGATGTTGTTTTGTTTTCTGTTCTTTTTTGGTTGGTTTCCTGGCGTGGGTTCATAGGTGAGGGTGAAATTGTATCCGCTTTCATCAAGGGCTTTTTGGTACGGGGGGGTTGCTTGGTCAAATTCAGCTTTGCTAGATGACAGCATCGATAGCCTTTTATTAATTCCGGTAGGTATTCTTTTCGTGGTGGTGGGTGGGTGGTTGCTGTCATGGTGCACGTATTGGAGTGTTGTGTTGGATTTCGTGAATGGTTGGTAGCTGTTATTTCTCAGGTTGAAAGTGACGTCGAGGAAGTTGACGATTTGCTTGTTGGCTTCAATCGTGAACCGTAGGCCGTTCTCTTTGAAAATTTGGCATATGCGCTTCTTGGTATTCTTCCTCAACGTCACTTTCAACCTGAGATATAACAGCTACCAAACATGCTTGAAAGAGAAACTGTTTATTATATACCGTCCAGACCTGTCATCCCTCAACAAGCGCAGCGAAATTGTATCAGCATGCCGCCACAGACGGAAACACCTCCTAGGTAACACATGAGCCAATCACCACGCCCCTACACCAGCCTGTACCCACCCACTCTGTGCCCTATATAAACCATGGTATGTGAATGCTTCCATTAAAATCTCCTGATGATTGAGGGAACCCCTCATGAAACAGGCCTGTAGAGATGAAGTAGTCTTGTGAGTTTTTTTCCCACACATACATATATTGCGCTCTACTACGGTATCGAGCACTATTTTTTGGATAACCTTATTAAGACATATATATATATATATATATATGTATATATATATATATATATATATATATATAGAGAGAGAGAGAGAGAGAGACAGAGAGAGAGAGAGACAGAGAGAGAGAGATTTTTTTGTATTATTTTATTTATTTATTTTCATATATATTGTATACTATTATTCCAGAAGGAATAAATACAAAGAAAAACACAAGATATATTTTGTATGGCGAAGATAAAATATTACAACAGGTTATTATAGATAGGAATTATTTGATTGAATGAAATTAAATAATTTACACGGTGTTAAGCCATAAAACTAGGATTGACTTGAAATTTCTCCTACACAACCACAGTAACATTCGAGTGTTTAGCTGAATCCCCACCAAATTTGGTTCCCACCCTTCAAGCAGGTGTGTAGAATTGGAGCAGGACTGGTTGAGAAAACATGGCAGAGAAGTCATGTGTCGACTCCACAGTCTCACATTGGCGGTGGTAAGCTACATTTGTGGCCACAGCTGCCCCGGAGTCCACACTGAAACTGGCGAGTAACGTCTAAAGAAAGAAAAGATGCGTATTCTGCATGAAGCGCACAAAGCTGGCGAGCGAAGGACATTTTCTCCTCGTGCCGACTGCTTGGGAATTGATGTTTTAGGCTCGCATGAAAAATTCAGCGCTCTCTTTGCGAACGTTCGCCCTACATAACGCTCGCCTAGTCGTATTATTCATGCTGTGCACGTGCACGTGAGCACGCACGTGGGCTGGCACATTTATTGAATGTCACACATGTACAGTACAGGGATGTTTACATACCATACTAATAAAGACTATACCATACCACAGTACAGAGATGTTTACATACCATACTAATAAAGACCATACCACGGTAAAGGGATGTTTACATACCATACTAATAAAAACTATACCATACCACAGTACAGGGATGTTTCCATACCATACTAATAAAGACTATACCATACCAAAGTACAGGGATGTTTACATACCATACTAATAAAGACCATACCATACCACAGTACAGAGATGTTTACAAACCATCCTAATAAAGACCATACCATACCACAGTACAGGGATTTTTACAAACCATCCTAATAAAGACCATACCATACCACAGTACAGGGATGTTTACATACCATACTAATAAAGACTATACCATACCACAGTACAGGGATGTTTACAAACCATCCTAATAAAGACCATACCATACCACAGTACAGGAATGTTTACATACCATACTAATAAAGACTATACCATACCACAGTACAGAGATGTTTACAAACCATCCTAATAAAGACCATACCATACCACAGTACAGGGATGTTTACATACCATACTAATAAAGACCATACCATACCACAGTACAGGGATGTTTACATACCATACTAATAAAGACTATACCATACCACAGTACAGGGATGTTTACATACCATACTAATAAAGACCATACCATACCACAGTACAGGGATGTTTACATACCATACTAATAAAGACCATACCATACCACAGTACAGGGATGTTTACATACCATACTAATAAAGACCATACCATACCACAGTACAGAGATGTTTACAAACCATCCTAATAAAGATCATACCATACCACAGTACAGGGATGTTTACAAACCATCCTAATAAAGACCATACCATACCACAGTACAGGGATGTTTACATACCATACTAATAAAGACCATACCATACCACAGTACAGAGATGTTTACATACCATACTAATAAAGACTATACCATACCACAGTACAGAGATGTTTACATACTATACTAATAAAGACTATACCATACCACAGTACAGAGATGTTTACATACCATACTAATAAAGACCATACCATACCACAGTACAGAGATGTTTACAAAACAGGGGATGGTTACAGTTACAGTTTATACTAAACATGATTCACTGATGAGAATATTTTGCGAGCGCCGATTTGTCCTACTAATTTCGGCGGCCCTTGAACTCACCATAGTTTGTTTACATGTGCAACTTTCTCCGACGTAGTTTACGCCACTCCTTCTTTGTCTCATTTTGTCCACCAAACGCTTTATGCCGTGCGTGAATGCACAACGGTGAGCTTTGTTGATGTTATTGACTTGTTGGGAGTGCTAATCAGACATATAACATACTATTTAGGCTAGCTGTGTGTACATATTGCATCATTATGCCTCGTTTGTAGGTGTATTTGTCCTTATGTCCTCTGTGTATTTAGTTTATATTCACATGTTTCATGACACATTATATCTGTATGTAATATTGGCTGCATTTCTGATAGTTGTTTGTGTGCCATGTTGTTCCAGACCACAGCAAACGTTACCATGTTGTTCCAGACCACAGCAAACGTTTGTATGTTGTTCCAGACCACAGCAAACGTTAGTATGTTGTTCCAGACCACAGCAAACGTTAGTATGTTGTTCCATACCACAGCAAACGTTAGTATGTTGTTCCAGACCACAGCAAACATTAGTATGTTGTTCCAGACCACAGCAAACGTTACCCAGCTTGCAAAGATTGTAATGAATCCATTAGAAAAAGACAGTTTCCTTTAACTTGGACACACACATGTATATCTTTGGCCAGACTGTCATTTACAGGCGTTATCTCACCCTCTGAGAAGTTTTACTAATGTTTTCCAATGTTGTTAAAACGTGTAGAATAAATATTACATTTCAACACTGACTCGAGCTCTTGTTCCACCACTACTGAGGAGATATCAACGCTGACTAGAGCTCTTGTTCCACCACTATTGAGGATATATCAACGCTGACTTGAGCTCTTGTTCCACCACTATTGAGGAGATATCAACGCTGACTAGAGCTCTTGTTCGACCACTACTGAGGAGATATCAACGCTGACTAGAGCTCTTGTTCCACCACTATTGAGAAGATATCAACACTGACTAGAGCTCTTGTTCCACCACGATTGAGGAGATATCAACACAGACTAGAGCTCTTGTTCTACCACTACTGAGGAGATATCAACACTGACTTGAGCTCTTGTTCCACCACTACTGAGGAGATATCAACACTTACCAGAGCTCTTGTTCCACCACGATTGAGGAGATATCAACACTGACTAGCGCTCTTGTTCCACCACTATTGAGGATATATCAACGCTGACTTGAGCTCTTGTTCCACCACTATTGAGGAGATATCAACGCTGACGAGAGCTCTTGTTCCACCACTATTGAGGATATATCAACGCTGACTTGAGCTCTTGTTCCACCACTATTGAGGAGATATCAACACTGACTAGAGCTCTTGTTCCACCACTATTGAGGATATATCAACGCTGACTTGACCTCTTGTTCCACCACTATTGAGGAGATATCAACGCTGACTAGAGCTCTTGTTCCACCACTATTGAGGATATATCAACGCTGACTTGAGCTCTTGTTCCACCACTACTGAGGAGATATCAACGCTGACTAGAGCTCTTGTTCCACCACTATTGAGGAGATATCAACACTGAGCAGAGTGTTAGTGCAGCGACATCAAGTAACATCGGTTCCCACTTGAGAGTCCCGTGAGAGCAGGTCACAACATCTCCTCGGTCCACTTCTGAGGAAGAAAGCACCTGCCCAAAGACCTCCTCCCTTCCACCATGGAGGTTTGACCTGGAGCCACTCGTCAAACATCCATTTGCATCCCTTTCATGGCGCGGCGTTAAGTAGGTCAGGAAGGGTGCGTAGAAGAAGAGATGCCGTGTGAAAGCTGCACGACCACAACCTCCTGCTTTTTAAACAAATATTCTCTGCCTCAGGAAGTCAGAGCGGACGATGGAAATGTTGTACAACTTTGTACCTCAGAGTGATGTTTATATAACAGCACATCTTCTGGAAGGAACGACACTTGGATGCTCTTTAAAGTAGTCAAGGTAAAGACTTCTGTTGCAGTGGTGTCTAAAGTGCGGCCCACAACACGTTCTAAGGACACTCGTCTCAGATGACAACATGACTAAATTACTGTGGAAGAATTCACTCACAAAATGGGACCTGACAACCCAAATGGACACGTTTTCAAATGTGCTGAAGGCCACTAAAAGGTTTTAGTTGGCGGCAGAGGTGGGTAGTAACGCGCTACATTTACTACGTGTCATGACTTGGACTGTGGAGTTTTTGTTTTCCCAAGATGCAAGAGAATTTGGATCGGACGTGGCTTGAAGGTGGGTACCGTATTTTCCGCACTATTAGCCGCACCTAAAAACCACAAATGTACTCAAAAGCTGACAGTGCGGCTTATAACCCGGTGCGCTTTATATATGGATTAATATTAAGATTCATTTTCATAAAGTTTCGGTCTCGCAACTACGGTAAACAGCCGCCATCTTTTTTCCCCGTAGAAGAGGAAGTGCTTCTTCTTCTACACAAGCAACCGCCAAGGTAAGCACCCGCCCCCATAGAACAGGAAGCGCTTCTTCTTCTACTGTAAGCAACCACCCGACCCCGTAGAAGAAGAAGAAGCGCGCAGATATTACGTTTCATTTCCTTTGTGTGTTTACATCTGTAAAGACCACAAAATGGCTCCTACTAAGCGACAGGTTTCCGGTTCATGAAAAGACGCAATCTCTCCATCCGCACACGGACTATTTCACAGCAACTGCCTAAAGACTTTCAAGAAAAGCTGGCTACTTTCCGTGCATATTGTAAAAACAAGATAGCTGAAAAAAAGATCCGGCCAGAGAACATTATCAACATGGACGAGGTTCCACTGACTTTTGATATTCCCTGTGAACCGCACTGTGGATACAACGGGAGCACGTACGGTGAATATTCGCACCACAGGGAATGAGAAGTCATCCTTCACTGTGGTTCTAGCTTGCCATGCTAATGGCCAGAAACTTCCACCCATGGTGATATTCAAAAGGAAGACCTTGCCAAAAGAGACCTTTCCAGCCGGCGTCATCATAAAAGCTAACTCGAAGGGATGGATGGATGAAGAAAGGATGAGCGAGTGGTTAAGGTAAGTTTACGCGAAGAGGCCGGGTGGCTTTTTTCACGCAGCTCCGTCCATGTTGATATACGACTCCATGCGCGCCCACATCACGCTGGTTTTTAATATATTATTAAAGTTTGACTGACCTATCTGACTGTTTTTTTTGACATTCCTTTAGCGCAATTAGATGCGGCTTATAACACGGGGCGGCTTATAGGTGGACAAAGTTTTGAAATATGCCGTTCATTGAAGGCGCGGCTTATAACCCAGGGCGCCTTATGGTGCGGAAAATACGGTACATCATTTATTTATCAAACAAAGAATAAACGAAAAGCGCGCACTTTGGCGGAGGTAAAAAAAAACTTGGCGAATGAAAACAAAGCTTGCACAAAGGCAGAAACTGAACACAAATAACAAAACACTTACTGTGGCATGGGACCGTGAACAGGGCTTGAAAACGCGAGGATAGCAGGGTGAGAAAGACTACGACTCCAGGACGAACAACAGAAAATGAAAAGCTTAAATAACACAGACATGATTAACAACAGGTGCGTGGCTCAAAACAGGTGCGTGACATGACAGGTGAAACTAATGGGTAACTATGGTGACAAGACAAGGGAGTGAAAAGACAGAAACTAAAGAGTCCTATAACTAAACAAAACATGATTACACAGACATGACACTACGTTACATCTACTTGAGGAACTTTTGGGATAACTTGCACTTCTAAGAGTAGTTTTAATGCAACATACTTTTACTTTTACTTGAGTATATTTATAGAGTTTTCACGTTTCCAGTGAGGGTTGGACTCCGCCAAGGCTGCCCTTTGTCACCGATTCTGTTCATAACCTTTATGGACAGAATTTCTAGGCGCAGTCAGGGCGTTGAGGGGATCTGGTTTGGTGGCTGCAGGATTAGGTCTCTGCTATTTGCAGATGATGTGGTCCTGATGGCTTCCTCCGGCCAAGATCTTCAGCTCTCACTGGATCGGTTCGCAGCCGAGTGTGAAGCGACTGGGATGGGAATCAGCACCTCCAAGTCCGAGTCCATGGTTCTCTCCCGGAAAAGGGTGGAGTGCCATCTCCGGGTTGGGGAGGAGATCTTGCCCCAAGTGGAGGAGTTCAAGTACCTCGGAGTCTTGTTCACGAGTGAGGGAAGAGTGGATCGTGAGATCGACAGGCGGATCGGTGCGGCGTCTTCAGTAATGCGGACGCTGTATCGATCCGTTGTGGTGAAGAAGGAGCTGAGCCGGAAGGCAAAGCTCTCGATTTACCGGTCAATCTACGTTCCCATCCTCACCTATGGTCATGAGCTTTGGGCCAAAGCTCATGACCGAAAGGACAAGATCACGGGTACAAGCGGCCGAAATGAGTTTCCTCCGCCGAGTGGCGGGGCTCTCCCTTAGAGATAGGGTGAGAAGCTCTGTCATCCGGGGAGAACTCAAAGTAAAGCCGCTGCTCCTCCACATGGAGAGGAGCCAGATGAGGTGGTTCGGGCATCTGGTCAGGATGCCACCCAAACGCCTCCCTAGGAAGGTGTTTCGGGCACGTCCGACCGGTAGGAGACCACGGGGAAGACCCAGGACACGTTGGGAAGACTATGTCTCCCGGCTGGCCTGGGAACGCCTCGGGATCCCCCGGGAGGAGCTGGACGAAGTGGCTGGGGAGAGGGAAGTCTGGGCTTCCCTGCTTAAGCTGCTGCCCCCGCGACCCGACCTCGGATAAGCGGAAGAAGATGGATGGATGGATGGATTTATAGAGAAGAAACGCTACTTTTACTCCGCTCCATTTATCTACATTCAGCTCGCTACTCGCTACTAATTTTTATCCATCTGTTAATGCACGCTTTGTTTGTTTTGGTCTGTCAGACAGACCTTCAAAGTAGGATCTATCACATGCCTGCGTTTCACCAAACAAATACAGTCACTGGTGACGTTTGACTCCGTTTCACCAATCAAATACAGTCACTGGTGACGGTTGACTCCGTTTCACCAATCAAATACAGTCACTGGTGACGTTTGACTCCGTTTCACCAATCAAACAGAGCCAGGCCGCTGGAACATAAAATTTCAGCGGCAAAACAACAAGAAGCTTAAGCTTACATGAAGTCAACGTCAAATTTGAGGAAGCACATGGCGGTAAGTAACGTTAGTAGATATTTTGGCTGTCACCGTAGGCTGATGTTAGCTTCCCTGCTATGAATCACTGTCAAATGTACATCGTGTGGGGACATTTATTAACGCACTGCAGCCTCATAGATACACACACACACACACACACACACACACACACACACACACACACACACACACACACACACACACTCACTCACGCATACATACAAACACCAATCAGAAGTGCATCAAATACAGCCCATACCTATCAGTTTATGGTTTGCGCAAAGGCTAACTTGTTATTTTCCTTTGTAATCTCTGCCTACTGAGCCTATGGTGCTATTAAGTTATTGTGGCTCAATTTTCCGTCTACAGTATATATATATATATATATATATATATATATATATATATATATATATATATATAAATAAAATAAATACTTGACTTTCAGTTAATTCTAGCTATATATATATATATTTTATTATATATAATAAAATATTATATATATTTATTATATATAATAAAATAAAAATTAAAAAAATTAAAATAAAAAATAAAAAATAAAAATATATATATATATATATATATATATATATATATATTGCAGTGTTCATTTATTTACACATATACACACACATGACACTCCTCTCTACTCATTGTTGTATTTGAAGTGCAATGCTTTGCAACCCCAACCTTAACCGTAACACAACCCTAGCCCTAATCCTAACCCTAACCCCCAACCCTATCCCTAACCCTAACCAACTCTTTTTTTATGCCTAACCCTAACTCTAATCCTAACCCTAATCCTAACCCCAACCCCAACCCCAACCCTAACCCCTAAACCTAACCCTAACCCTAACTCTAACCCTAGACAATATGATGAGGTTATATATACGTGTGTATATCCTACATAAACAATGTATAAATACATTAGAAATCTATATATTTTAGGGAACGATAGACTGTATCTAACCCTAACCCTAACCCTAACCCTAACCCTAACCCTAATCCTAACCCTAACCCTAACACAATCCTAGCCCTAACCCAAACC
>NC_084549.2:945000-947500 GCF_033978685.3 Nerophis lumbriciformis
CTAACCCCTAAACCTAACCCTAACCCTAAACAATATGATGAGGTTATATATATACATGTGCATTTCCTACATAAACAATGTATGAATACATTAGAAATCTATATATTTTAGGGACCGATACACTGTATCTAACCCTAACCCTAACCCTAACCCTAATCCTAACACAACCCTAGCCCTAACCCAAACCCTAACCCCAACCCTAAACCTAAACCCCAACCCTAGCCCAAACCCTAACCAACTCTTTTTCTTTATGCCTAACCCTAACCCTAACCCTAATCCTAACCCTAACCCTAACCCTAAACCCCAACCCTAGCCCTAACCCTAACCAACTCTTTTTTTTATGCCTAACCCTAACTCTAATCCTAACCCTAATCCTAACCCCAACCCCAAACCTAACCCCTAAACCTAACCCTAACCCTAACCCTAAACAATATGATGAGGTTATATATACATGTGTATATCCTACATAAACAATGTATAAATACATTAGAAATCTATATATTTTAGGGTACGATAGACTGTATCTAACCCTAACCCTAACCCTAACCCTAATCCTAACCCTAACACAACCCTAGCCCTAACCGAAACCCTAACACCAAACCCAACCCTAACCCTAAACCCCAAACCTAGCCCAAACCCTAACCAACCCTTTTTCTTTATGCCTAACCCTAATCCTAATCCTAACCCTAATCCTAACCCTATCCCCAACCCCAACCCTAACCCTAACCCCAACCCCAACCCCAACCCCAACCCTAACCCTAATCCTAAACCCCAACCCTAACCCTAACCCTAAAAAAACGGTCAGCTATTTTTAAGTTAAAGAAACAATGTGATTAGGTTATATATACATGCATATATCCTACATAAACAATGTATGAATACATTAGATATCTATATATCTTAGGGACCGATAGACTGTATCAAACCCAAACCCCAACCCCAACCCTAACCCTAACCCTAACACTAAGCCTAACCTTAACTCTAACCCTAACTGTAACACAACCATAACCCTAACCCTAACCCAACCCTAACCCTAAGCCTAACCCTAACCCTAACCCTAACCCTAACCCCTAACCCCAACCCTAACCCTAACCCCTAACCCTAACCCTAACCCTAACCCTAACCCTAACCCCAACCCTAACCCTAACCCCAACCCTAACCGTAACACAACCCTAGCCCTAACCCTAACCCTAACCCTAATCCTAAACCCCAACCCTAGCCCTAACCCTAACCAACTCTTATTTTATGCCTAACCCTAACCCTAATCCTAATCCTAATCCTAACCCTAATCCTAACCCCAACCCTAACCCCTAAACCTAACCCTAACCCTAAACAATATGATGAGGTTATATATATACATGCGCATTTCCTACATAAACAATGTATGAATACATTAGAAATCTATATATTTTAGGGACCGATAGACTGTATCTAACCCTAACCCTAACCCTAATCCTAACACAACCCTAGCCCTAACCCAAACCCTAACCCCAACCCTAACCCTAAACCCCAACCCTAGCCCAAACCCTAACCAACTCTTTTTCTTTATGCCTAACCCTAATCCTAATCTAACCCTAACCCTAACCCTAAACAATATGATTAGGTTATATATACAGGCGTATATCCTACATAAACAATGTATAAATACATTATATATCTATATATCTTAGGGACCGATAGACTGTATCTAATTCTAACCCTAACCCTAATCCTAACCCTAACCCTAACCCTAATCCTAAACCCCAACCCTAGCCCTAACCCTAACCAACTCTTTTTTTTATGCCTAACCCTAACCCTGGTGTATCTAATTCACAACTCCTCCAACACGAACAATATTGTTTTTGCACTTTTTGGCTTCTTATTAAATAACTTTTGTAACCTATTTTCATGGGCTTTCCTCTTTGTGATGTTAAGTTCCTGTTATGCGCTGTTATACAGTATATGCCTTGACCTCTTATTTTGAAGGCGCTAGGAGCGGAAGTGATGTCACGTTGCGGAGGTTTTTGAAAGAAGGTAAATAAAGTGGTCCTCGTGTAAACTGGAGCCTCCGTGTTTGTTATTTTGTAGTTTCATACAGTATAGGCCACATTTATAAACCCTCGGTTACACTTTTTTAAATAGATTCAATCTTGCACGTGGAAAGTTGAAGTGAGGGCTTTAGTTGCGGCGCATGGACTTCATTTATAAGTAAAGGTATGACCATAATAAAGTTGTTTTTATTAAATGTGCTTTTTTGTGTGCTACAGTTTGTATGTGTAAAGTTAAAGTTAAGTAAAAGTAGCAATGATTGTCACACACACACTAGGTGTGGTGAAATTTGTCCTCTGCATTTGACCCATCCCCTTGTTCACCCCCTGGGAGGTGAGGGGAGCAGTGGGCAGCAGCGGTGCCGCGCCCGGGAATCATTTTTGGTGATTTAACCCCCAATTCCAAGCCTTGATGCTGAGTGCCAAGCAGGGAAGAATGCTGGTATGAGCTTTAAAACATAACCCGTTAACTG
>NC_084549.2:952500-1010000 GCF_033978685.3 Nerophis lumbriciformis
TGTCGGTTTAGCATCTTTGTTTTCTACCTGTCAACTGTCAGTTTAGCATCTCTGTTTTCTACCTGTCAACTGTCGGTTTAGCATATTTGTTTTCTACCTGTCAACTGTCAGTTTAGCATCTTTGTTTTCTACCTGTCAACTGTCAGTTTAGCATCTTTGTTTTCTACCTGTCAACTGTCGGTTTAGCATCTTTGTTTTCTACCTGTCAACTGTCGGTTTAGCATCTTTGTTTTCTACCTGTCAACTGTCAGTTTAGCATCTTTGTTTTCTACCTGTCAACTGTCAGTTCAGCATCTTTGTTTTCTACCTGTCAACTGTCAGTTTAGCATCTTTGTTTTCTACCTGTCAACTGTCAGTTTAGCATCTTTGTTTTCTACCTGTCAACTGTCAGTTTAGCATCTTTGTTTTCTACCTGTCAACTGTCGGTTTAGCATCTTTGTTTTCTACCTGTCAACTGTCGGTTCAGCATCTTTGTTTTCTACCTGTCAACTGTCAGTTGAGCATCTTTGTTTTCTACCTGTCAACTGTCAGTTTAGCATCTTTGTTTTCTACCTGTCAACTGTCAGTTTAGCATCTTTGTTTTCTACCTGTCAACTGTCAGTTTAGCATCTTTGTTTTCTACCTGTCAACTGTCAGTTTAGCATCTTTGTTTTCTACCTGTCAACTGTCAGTTCAGCATCTTTGTTTTCTACCTGTCAACTGTCAGTTTAGCATCTTTGTTTTCTACCTGTCAACTGTCAGTTTAGCATCTTTGTTTTCTACCTGTCAACTGTCAGTTTAGGCTGCTCGCCGGCTCCTCATCACCACTTCAAGATGGCGGCCAAATTGCTCGCGTCACAGCAGCCAATGCTGCGTCTACTTATAAGATGTCTATGGTTTTAACGTCATTGCAAACACAGCAATCTGTTGCGTCCACTGCAGTTTGCTACCTTATTCATACTTTTTGTCAAGTGATTTTTTTTAAGCAGGGTTGCATGAGGTAGCTACACATAACGTAACGTTAGTCAATGTATCACACACAGTAACGTAACGTTAGACGGCGGTCAGCAGCACCGCGTATTTTAGCCACCTACAAAAAGACAAACATAGTAAAATAGAGGTCAGTTAAAATGTATACTATATTAAGAATAAGTGTACATATTGCATAGGGCCCTGACATCTAAAAAGTACAACTCTGTTCATTGTTATGTTCATGTATTTGTTATGTTTTCCATGTGTACGCACACATCAACACACATACAGTATGAGATGAGATCAATGAGATAAGGTAAGAACAGGACAGAAACTGCTGTGGAACTAGTTACAATGCAATATGCCATGGAAATACAATGCTAATACTTTTGTACAAATAAGTACTTGTTTTTTTCAAATGTGTTTATTCTGTAAAGGAATGAGTTAAATGTTTAAAAAGACTGGTTAATAGTGCTATTATGAAGTGCAATGTCAGCACTATTTTTTTTCCCTGCAATTTCAAATGCACTTGTTTTAATAAATAAATACAGCGTTTTAAAAGCATACACAATCTGTGTAAATATATTAGTCTGTGGTTAAAAGGACTTGAAAGGACTCGGAACTCAAAATGCAGGACTTGGGACTTGACTTGAGACTTTCCAGTCTTGACTTTGGACTTGACCTGTCTTGACTCGGGACTTGACTCGAGACTTGAGGGCAAAGACTTGAGACTTACTTGTGACTTGCAAAACAATGACTTGGTCCCACCTCTGGTCTTAGACTTAGATTGGTCACATCTAGTCTTGGACTTAAATTGGTCACATCTTGTCTTAGACATAGATTGGTCACATCTAGTCTTAGATTTAGATTGGTCACATCTAGTCTTAGACTTAGATTGGTCACATTTAGTCTTAGACTTAGATTTGTCACATCTAGTCTTAGACTTAGATTGGTCACATCTTGTCTGAGACTTAGATTGGTCACATCTAGTCTTAGACTTAGATTGGTCACATCTAGTCTTAGACTTAGATTGGTCACATCTACTCTTAGACTTAGATTGGTCACATCTTGTCTTAGACTTAGATTGGTCACATGTTGTCTTAGACTTAGATTGGTCACATCTTGTCTGAGACTTAGATTGGTCACATCTAGTCTTAGACTTAGATTGGTCACATCTTGTCTTAGACTTAGATTGGTCACATCTAGTCTTAGACTTAGATTGGTCACATCTTGTCTTAGACTTAGATTGGTCACATCTAGTCTTAGACTTAGATTGGTCGCATCTAGTCTAAGACTTAGATTGTTGAATCTAGTCTTAGACTTAGATTGGTCACATCTTGTCTTAGACTTAGATTGGTCACATCTTGTCTTAGACTTAGATTGGTCACATCTAGTCTTAGACTTAGATTGGTCACATCTTGTCTTAGACTTAGATTGGTCACATCTAGTCTTAGACTTAGATTGGTTACATATAGTCTAAGACTTAGATTGGTCACATCTAGTCTTAGACTTAGATCGGTCACATCTAGTCTTAGACTTAGATCGGTCACATCTGGTCTTAGACTTAGATTGGTCAAATCTAGTCTTAGACTTAGATTGGTCACATCAAGTCTTAGACTTAGATTGGTCACATCTAGTCTTAGACTTAGATTGGTCACATCTAGTCTTAGACTTAGATTGGTCACATCTTGTCTTAGACTTAGATTGGTCACATCTAGTCTTAGACTTAGATTGGTCACATCTAGTCTTAGACTTAGATTGGTCACATCTAGTCATTAGCACATCAGAGCAACTTCTGGACAGGATGCTTTGCAAAAAGCAAAAAGCTCTCCATTCTCCATGATCCTCACAGGCTGGCCTACTTTCTCAGCCATTCCAGTCCTGAGCCTGTCATCCTCCTTCCATTGCCTCCTAAATAACCGGCGCCTCTTTCGTTGCTTCAGTCTCTGCAAAGTCCAGTCCCACGCTGCATGAGGCGATACCGGCCTGGCAATAAAAGAGCGTCCATCTCTGATATCATGCTCAGCGGGTCCTCTTCCTGCCGCGCGGGAGCAGATGGAGCGGCGGCGCTGCTCGCAGGCCGACGCAAATGAAACGCCGAGCGTTGAGCGCCTGACTCGTAGGCGCAAATAAAAGGAGCAAAGGTTGACTTCAGGTGCGCAGCTGAAGGGGAAGTGAAGCATTAAATGGCCCACACACAGATCACACTTCATTACGGCAGCATAGCATCTGGGCTAAGTTAGGTATCACATGCAAGAAACAGCAGACTAAAATGGATCAGCTCTTTTTTTTTCATCTTTTTGGGGGATAATTAAGTCTGGGCCGCCGGGGGAACTGAAGCTTCGACTGATGGCACGGAAGCAATTTCCAAAATGGTTTCATCTTCAATGCATGAATAGATTGAGCAGCGCTGTGCATCTGACTTGCTTTTCTCACCGCGGGTCTTCAAACTAACTCATTGTCTGCCAGCTAAGACTGGCCTGACACTTTCTTTGGCCTTTTTTCAGCAGCCTGTAGCACATTCTCAGATACAAATAGAGGATACAAGTTGCATGGGTTCTGTGGAGCAGCTCGTACCTCGAAAAACTTGTATTGCGTGTGTTAGAATAATTACACAACTCTTATGCTTACAGGCCGTTGCTACAGTTATTATCTATTCTGCTCAAGCTGTACTTTTCTTTTCGTGTAAGGACACACAACTTGTTATCTTCCACTGCAAGTTAGGAGTTCAGCCGGCTAACAGCCAAGGACGAACCAGGACTTCAACGAAGATAAGGCGACAGCAAGCAGACAAAGCAGAGACAGGGCGCGATCACAAGACCCCCAGCACATTCCATTCTGAATAATCACGTATTGTGCGTACTGAAAAGGGTGGAGTGCCATCTCCGGGTTGGGGAGGAGATTTTGCCCCAAGTGGAGGAGTTCAAGTACCTCGGAGTCTTGTTCACGAGTGGGGGAAGAGTGGATCGTGAGATGTTTTGTGGACTTGGAGAAGGCATTTGACCGTGTCCCTCGGGAAGTCCTGTGGGGAGTGCTCAGAGAGTATGGGGTATCGGACTGTCTGATTGTGGCGGTCCGCTCCCTGTATGATCAGTGCCAGAGCTTGGTCCGCATTGCCGGCAGTAAGTCGGACACGTTTCCAGTGAGGGTTGGACCCCGCCAAGGCTGCCCTTTGTCACACATTCTGTTCATAACTTTTATGGACAGAATTACTAGGCGCAGTCAAGGCGTTGAGGGGATTCGGTTTGGTGGCTGCAGGATTAGGTCTCTGCTTTTTGCAGATGATGTGGTCCTGATGGTTTCATCTAGCCAGGATCTTCAGCTCTCACTGGATCGGTTCGCAGCTGAGTGTGAAGCGACTGGGATGAGAATCAGCACCTCCAAGTCCGAGTCCATGGTTCTCGCCCGGAAAAGGGTGGAGTGCCATCTCCGGGTTGGGGAGGAGATCTTGCCCCAAGTGGAGGAGTTCAAGTACCTGGGAGTCTTGTTCACGAGTGAGGGAAGAGTGGATCGTGAGATCGACAGGCGGATCGGTGCGGCGTCTTCAGTAATGCGGACGCTGTATCGATCCGTTGTGGTGAAGAAGGAGCTGAGCCGGAAGGCGAAGCTCTCAATTTACCGGTCGATCTACGTTCCCATCCTCACCTATGGTCATGAGCTTTGGGTTATGACCGAAAGGACAAGATCACGGGTACAAGCGGCCCAAATGAGTTTCCTCCGCCGGGTGGCGGGGCTCTCCCTTAGAGATAGGGTGAGAAGCTCTGTCATCCGGGGGGAGCTCAAAGTAAAGCCGCTGCTCCTCCACATGGAGAGGAGCCGGATGAGGTGGTTCGGGCATCTGGTCAGGATGCCACCCGAACGCCTCCCTAGGGAGGTGTTTAGGGCACGTCCGACCGGTAGGAGGCCGCGGGGAAGACCCAGGACACGTTGGGAAGACTATGTCTCCCGGCTGGCCTGGGAACACCTCGGGGTCCCCCGGGAGGAGCTGGACGAAGTGGCTGGGGAGAGGGAAGTCTGGGCTTCCCTGCTTAGGCTGCTGCCCCCGCGACCCGACCTCGGATAAGCGGAAGAAGATGGATGGATGGATGGATGTGCGTACTGAGCTCCTGCTGGCATAATGTGTGACCCCTCCCTTTAGAAGCAGCCTCAGCATGTAACTAGGGAACTCCTAAACTGAATAAATAGAGGAGCGTGTGGGCTGTTCCTCAGAGCGTAGGGTGAGACTGTAACTGAGTGTGCAGATCCATGCGTTCTCCTCATGAGCAAAATTGAACTCTGTTCCTTGCTTCTTGTTCTGTTTAATAGATAGTTCGGTACTTAAACCTGACAGTGTGAACATTGAAATCAATTCCCAATTAACCAACTCAATTTTAACCTCAACCCAAAAAGCTTTCAGATAATAAATATTGTATAAAACAACCGAGAGAGTGAAGTGAAAGTGACGACTCTATAAATGTGGAACTTGGAGACGAGCTATTTTGACATAAATGGATTGCTTACCCCAAATAAAGGAGAAAAAACATCCCTGGCCAGCTGGACCAGACGTACAAGTGTCCATGGAGTGAGTCACTTTAATATTGATCATGATACACATCATGTGTGTTACTAGCTGTGTACAAACAAAAGATGAAATAATACTTTACAGATACTGTAATATGATTGTTCATGTTTCTCACTCAGTACAGATTGCTGTTACAAACTCTAACGTGTTTCGTTAGCTTTTTAAGAAAAAAAGTGCCAATGATTGTCACACACACACACTCGGTGTGGTGACATCCTCTGCATTTGACCCATCCCCACAGGGGAGCAGTGAGCAGCAGCGGTGGCCATGCCCGGGAATCATTTTGGTGATTTAACCCCCAATTCCAACCCTTGACTATTTAAGTTGTTGCTATCCTTTTTTTGTGTGGACACTGTTGATTGTCATGTCAAGTTCGGATGTACTTTGTGGACGCCGTCGCTTGTAAGTTTTTGCTGTTGTCCAGCATTCTGTTTTTTATTTACTTTATAGCCAGTTCAGTTTTAGTTTCGTTTTCCATAGCCCTTCATATGTCACGGCTGATTACACCAGGTCGTGCCTTTATGTTGGGTTTTGTTAGTGTTCTCCGGTGTTTTGTGTTCGTTCTTGTCTTGTGCTTTTATTTTGGTGGCTCTTCCGGCTTTGTTGGTGTTTTTCCCATGGCTGCTTCACTTTTGTCCCAGGGCATTTCCCCTCACCTGTTAAGACTATTTAAGTTGATCCTTTTTTCTACCTTGGTTGTCGGGACATTGTTTGTTGATGCTGTTGTGACTTCAGACAATCTTTGTCATGCTGCACTCTAGTATGCTCCTACTTTGTGGACGCCGTCTGCTCCACATTTCATAGTAAGTGTTTTTTTCCTGCGTTCCAGCATTTTGTCTTAAGTCTGTCCTAGTCTGGCCAGTTAGAGCACTTCCCTTCTGCTCTAGCTTTTTGTTTTTGCTTGTTTCATTAATAAATACCCCTTTTTACTTGACGCTGCTACCTCGTTCATCTTCGTCCCTAAAATCACGACAAACTCCGACGTCTCCCATGACTAATGAATAATTGTACGTAAGTTATCACAAAACTTTCTGGTTCCAAGAGTTCCCGGCGAGAGGACAAAAGCTGTCTTTGATCTTACCAAGCAAAAGGCTTGTAAAACTCCACTGTGTAAAATGGGAAGCGACATGAAGGTGTCGGTTTCTTTGATCTATTGTAATCCACAGGAAGATCTTGTCTTGACCCGAGATTTCTTTGAACCGTTTTGTGACCGAGGGCAACGGCTGTTTATGACCCCCTCCCCCTTTAGAAACAGCTGTTGCCATGTAATCAGGGAAAGTCCAAATAAAAGAGGAGGCGTGCAATCCTTTCGTCAGAGCGTGATGGAAGACTGTACAAGAGTACAGCCCAGGCGTCTCTCCTCTTTGAGCTAAATTGAATCCTGTCTCTGTTTTAATTCCTTGCTTCTTGTCTGTTTAATAGATGTCATCGGTGTTTGAACCTGACAGCCCACTTGGAACACAACCACTTGAGAGTCGATAATCACTTTGCGTTTGGTGAACAAGCCAGGTCAGGGTAAACAAACTATCATGTTTGCAGAATGGGCAACAACACCCACTTGGAACACAACCACTCGAGAGTCGATACTCACTTTGCGTTTGGTGAACAAGCCAGGTCAGTGTAAACAAAATAGCGTGTGCTCACAGGAAGTGTGGTTAAATACACGCTGCTGTAAAACTAGCATTGTGTCAAAGTGCTGTCATGTTGTCATTCGGAATCTGCCAAACTTAATTTTGTTTGGCAAATGACTGTTAATATATGTGTTTCAATTGTAGTGTTGTAAGTCATGTACAACTACAGTATACCTCTGCCTACATGTTCAGTACAACTCTGTTGTCAATACTTTATTTAGCTACCTTATTTCTTGTTATGGTTGTGTAGATTTCAGCCCCCCCGACCCCTCCTTAAGACCTTTTATTGCTTTTGGTTGTCATTTTTATTCAAGTGCAACATTTTGCAAACTGACAAAATATAGTGTATTGTATTATTATTTGTTTGTTTAATTTAACTTGGAGATTTCAAGGTTTCCCTTCCAATTACAAAATTAAAACACACGAGAAATACAAGTTTATAGCATTTGAAAGGATTATTATTATGTATTATCATGAAAACAATGGTTGGTTTGGTCTCAAAAAAACTGGCAATAATATCGTTTATCGGCAATAATCGGTAGGTTAATATGAGCACAGTTTGTTCTGGGCTCAGACCTACACGGCTATTATTAATACCAAAAGATTGAATCCTTCAGACACGCTGCGCCTTGCAGAAAGATCTGAGGTTCCCTGAACTCATCACTTTGGGGGGATTTCAGTCCGTTTTAAAGTATCCAGTTTTATTGGGAATTGCACTTGTTTTTAAATTGTTTTTACTGAAACATTTTATATTTTTTGATGCATTGCATGTTTTTATGTTAATTTTGCGTGTCATTTATATGTTTAACTGTGGTGTGTGACAGTTGTTGTTTTTGTTGTTGTTTGTATTTCTGTAACTTTGTTTTGCGGCCCTCTTGACCAGGTCATTTTTGAAAAAAATAATCTGGATGAGTTTTGACCTGCTTAAATAAAGGATATTAAATTGAATAAAATTATGACATAAAGACTCAGTTTTGTGAAATACTGCATAGAAACAAACATCCATTTTTTTTTTAAATAAATGGTGACAAATTTTCTTGTTAATGTGATATTTATATTTTTACTTTTATATGATAAAGATAGGAATGTACTGTATGTTACATCATTTATATTTCTTGATTATCATATATTATTTAACCCCAGCTAAATATGTAGTAAAACTAAGATTACATGGTCTTAGTTCTGTCATGTCTGTGTAATCATGTTTTGTTTTAAGTCATGTTTTGTTTAGTTATAGGACTCTTTAGTTTCTGTCTTTTCACTCCCTTGTCTTGTTTCCATGATTACCCCATTAGTTTCACCTGTTCCACGTTTGGACTCATTGTGCACTCTTGATTGTCACCATAGCAACCCATTAGTTTTCACCTGTCACGTCACGCACCTGTTTCACGTCTTGAGTCACGCACCTGTTTTCGTTAATCATGTCTGTAGTATTTAAGTTCAGTGTTTTTCAGTTTGTCTTTCTGACGACATCACCACATTTATGCTCTGTCCATTCTTTCCATGTCCATTCCTCAAGCAACTATTTTTGTCCAAGCCAAGTAAGTTTTTGTTCCATGTTTATAGTCTTTTTGGTTTCATAGTTTGTTCTCCGCCATTGTGCGTGTTTTTCGTTTGTACTTTTTTGCTATAGTCTTTTGGTTTCATAGTTTATTCTCCGCCACTGTGCGCGCTTTTCGTTTATTCCTTTTTTGATAGTTTAAATAAATCATGTACCCACCTTCAAGCCTTGACCAGTCCAATTCACTTGCACCTCGGGAGAACAAATCAAGCCATAGTCCAAGTCGTGACAAGTTCCATTAAGAAAATTACAATGTAAAAAAAAAGTGTATGATTTTTGATCAATTAAAAAAAAAGAGGAATTTAATTTAAATACATTCATTTAGTTTTCGGGATTGTTTTTTTTGTTTTTGTTTTTTTTAAGATGTTGACAATTCATCTTGCTTTGTGGGAATATCAGATCATATTTTTAAACCCCAGCTAATATTTACAGTAAAACTAGAAATGTATAGTTTATATCCATGAAAAATTAATAATATTAAAACATATGTGCTTTTTAAATCATGAAAAAGAAAAGAAGCGGCATCATTTATTTATTTACTTTTAAATAAGATTTCTACAATTGATCTTGCATTTTTATTTTTGTGATATAATCAAATCAAATCAAATCAAATCAACTTTATTTATAAAGCACATTTGAAATTTACCACAGGGGTAGCCAAAGTGCTGTACAATGGACAGGTTAAAAGATAAAACGAGTACCGAGCAAACAACACAACACAAACAGAACACGATAAAAAAATTAAAAATAAAAATAGAATAAATAAAAACATAAAAACAGGATCACAGCAGGTGTATTATGTGGCGCCATTGCAGGATGGATATCACTCAGTGTTAAAAGCCATGGAATAAAAGTATGTTTTTAAGAGAGATTTAAAAACAGGAAGAGAGGAGGCTTGTCTAACACTCAGGGGTAGGTCGTTCCAGAGCTTGGGAGCAGCAACGGCGAAAGCTCTGTCACCTCTAAGCTTCAGCCTTGTGTCAGGGACCGTCAACAGCAGCTGATCGGCTGATCTTAAGGATCGGGTGGGGCAGTAAGGCTGAAGGAGGTCGGAGAGATAGGTTGGCGCGAGGTTGTTTAGACATTTAAAAACAAATAAAAGGAGTTTAAAATTGATTCGGTAACGCACAGGGAGCCAGTGAAGGGACGCTAAAATAGGGGTGATGTGCTCACGTCTGCGGGTCTGTGTTAGCAGACGAGCAGCAGAGTTCTGCACGAGCTGCAGGCGGGCGAGGGAGGCCTGGCTAATGCCAACATACAGGGCATTACAGTAATCAAGACGAGTCGAGATAAAGGCGTGGATTAATTTCTCAAGATCATGTCTTGATAGAAGCGGTTTCACTTTCGCTATTTGGCGTACTTGATAAAAGCTTTTTTGTATGACGCTGCTGATTTGTTTTTCGAATTTAAAATCTGAGTGGAACTTTACCCCCAGGTTTGTGACAGAGTCGCTGAGATACGGGGTCAGAGTGCCGAGGTCAACGTTGGGGGAGGGAGAGCGACTTGGACCGAACAGCATAACTTCTGTTTTATCTTCATTTAGGCTCAGGAAGTTAGCTGAAAGCCAGACTTTGATGTCGTGCAGGCAGTCAATAAGACGTTGAACCGTGTTATTTTGTGCCATGGGAAAATAAATCTGGCAATCATCGGCATAAAAATGAAATGCAATACTGTACTTCCTAAAAATAGAACCAAGGGGGAGAAGGTAAAGCGCAAATAAAATTGGGGCAAGGATTGAGCCCTGGGGGACCCCATGTGGTAAAGGAGCTGTGGAAGACATAAAACTGTCTACTTTTACACAACAACTCCTGTCGGTTAGGTACGACCGGAACCAGTTGAGGGCGGCGCCCTTAATGCCCACACAGTTCTCAAGACGAGTGATTAAGGTGGCGTGGAACGCAGCAGACAGATCTAAAAGCACCAGGACAACATATTTACCAGAATCAGTTGACAGTCTCACTATCAGATGTCTGATAGAGAGACTATGGATGTTCTTACTTCCTTTAAGAACATAAAATATTTGATTTTCTTTGATATATTGTCACATCCTATTTTTGAGCCCCAGTTTAAATGCACCTTCCTCGATGACCACTGTGTGGCCCAACATGCACTTCCAATGATGTATAGTAGTGTACATGTTGATGTACTCTTCCAATGATGTATAATAGTGTATATGTTGATGGCCCACAGTGTCAGGTGTGTTCATGGCCCACAGTGTCAGGTGTGTTCATGGCCCACAGTGTCAGGTGTGTTCATGGCCCACAGTGTCAGGTGTGTTCATGGCCCACAGAGTTTGCAAGAAAAGATGCCTTACCTTTCTGTACACGATCATATTGGGGGACTCGTCCGCTACACCGTTGGTGCCCTGCCCGCCGCTGTTGGTCTGCGCCATGACGCTCCACCAGGAGTGGGTCTGCCACAGGAAGTGTCAGGTGCTCCTGCGGCGGACAGAAGGGAGATTTAGAATTGGCAAACGGAGCCCAAAGGCTTTCTTGGCCTTCCTTAGCTTGGAACACGTCTGACATTTACACCCGCAAGCAAATGTTGGCTGCACCTGTGCACCTCCCACAAGGTCTTGACCAGCACTTTTTCTGGAGGTTTCATCGGAGAGGACTCCGTGTGAGGTCTTAGTGTGGACACACGCTAAGTCCACTGCTTTGTTTACATGTGTGGACACACTCACTTAGATGGTGCAAGTCATTTTAGAGCTACGTCATAGCGTGCATAGGTAGTCCATATACAGCAAATATTAACATTGCTGTATGTAGAGATGTCCGATAATGGCTTTTTTGCTGATATTACGATATTGTCCAACTCTTAATTACCGATTCCGATATCGACCGATACCGATATATACAGTCATGGAATGAACACATTATTATGCCTAATGTTGTTGTGATGCCCCGCTGGATGCATTAAACAATGTAACAATGTTTTTCCAAAATAAATCAACTCAAGTTATGGAAAAAAAAAATGCCAACATGGCACTGCCATATTTATTATTGAAGTCACAAAGTGCATTATTATTTTTTATAACATGCCTCAAAACAGCAGCTTGGAATTTGGGACATGACCTCCATAAACACATCACGAAACTTTTGCACACCAACATTCTTCCGTTAATTTTGCATTTAAACTCAAGAAATATAATTTGTTAATCCCAAAGCAAAACAACGTACCTCTCCCAGCGAGGGACAGCGCAGACTTTCAAACTTTCAAAATAAAAGCTCAGATTTGTAAATATAAAAGAAACACAAAAATAAATCCACAAAAACTTGAATTATATTACCGATAATCCATATTTAAAGTAAAAAGAAACTAAAACACATCATGTGATGGATTTTGGTGAAATTGATAATAATTTAAAATTAAAAAAAATACCAAAATATGCTGTTTCCTTTTTCTATCTGTTACACTCTCCCTGAGAGAGCATGAGGAGGTTGAGATGGGCGGGGTTTGGGGGGTGGGGGGGGGAAGCGGGGGGTGTATATTGTAGCGTCCCGGAAGAGTTAGTACTGCAAGGGATTCTGGGTATTTGTTCTGTTGTGTTTATGTTGTGTTACGGTGCGGATGTTCTCCCGAAATGTGTTTGTCATTCTTGTTTGGTGTGGGTTCACAGTGTGGGCGCATATTTGTAGCAGTGTTCAAGTGTGACCTGTATGGCTGTTGACCAAGTATGGTGTGCATTCAATTATGTGTGTGAAAAGCCGTAGATATTGTGTGATTGGGCCGGCATGCAAAGGCAGTGCCTTTAAGGTTTAAGCTGAACTGCACCAAACAGCAGCTTGGAATTTGGGACATGACCTCCATAAACACATATAAATAAAGTTGATTTGATTTGATTTGATCTCGAAACTTTTGCACACCAACATTCTTCCGTTAATTTTGCATTTAAACTCCAGAAATATAATTTGTTAATCCCAAAGCAAAACAACGTACCTCTCCCAGCGAGGGACAGCGCAGACTTGGGGGGGGGAAAGGAAGCTACGCACAGTCATATCCTCAAACTTTCAAAATAAAAGCTCAGATTGTTGACGTTTTTGAACGCATCTTTTTCTAGCCACTTAGAACGAGACGATTTTTTTCGTCTTCTTGTCTCTCATAATGATTGTGAACGATAAGCAACATTTCCCCCCCCAAAAAAAATAGTGCGGTTCCCCTTTAAATGTCTGGGTAATGTGGCGAGTGGAATAGATGAAAGTCTACGATCACATGGTGGTGAGTAAGCAAAGCTGCGTATAGATTTTGAAGAAGTATGGCAGACTATTCTAGGGTTTAAGAGGGGGACGGCGTGGCACGGTTGGGAGAGTGGCCGTGCCAGCAACCTGAGGGTTCTTGGTTCGATCCCCACCTTCGACCAACCTCGTTGTGTCTTTGAGCAAGACACTTCACCCTTGCTCCTGATGGGTGGTGGTTCGCGCCTTGCATGGCAGCTCCCTCCATCAGTGTGTGGATGTGTGTGTGAATTAGAGATGCGCGGATAGGCAATTATTTCATCCGCAACCGCATCAGAAAGTCGTCAACCATCCGCCATCCACCCGATCTAACATTTGATCAGAACCGCACCCGCCCGCACCCGCCCGTTGTTATATATCTAATATAGACGATGCAAGGCATTAGTGAGGTTATAAAGCTTTTGCCTGTTAAAGAAAGGAGACTGATCCAATGCAGCACAGACATTCGCGTGCCACGCTGTCACGACCAGTGCGCAATCATATGGGAGCCGCGCTGAGCGCACCTCCAAGCGCGTCTCGCTGCCGGCGACGGCCGGGTATGGGCCCGACGCTCCAGCGCCATCCATTTTCAGGGCTAGTTGATTCGGCAGGTGGGTTGTTACACACTCCTTAGCGGGTTCCGACTTCCATGGCCACCGTCCTGCTGTCTATATCAACCAGGGTGAGCCCCACCCCTTTCGTGAGCGCACTGCGCGCGGAGTGACCCCTGTTACGCGCCCCCCGGCAACAGGGGTGGCGGGCAGGTAAGCTGCGCGGGCGGAGCGCGCGGAGTGACCCCTGTTACGAGTCCCCGGCCACGGGGGTGGCGGGCAGGTAAGCTGCTTACCTGCTGCGCGTGACGCCGGCCGCGGCGAAGGCGGACGAGGCGGGGTGTCGGTGCGGTGGGCGCGGTGGTGACCCTGGACGTGCGTCGGGCCCTTCTCGCGGATCGCCTCAGCTACGGCTCCCGGTGGGGCCCTCTCGGGGGAAGGGGCCTCGGTCCCGGACCCCGGCGAGGCGTCCCTTCTCCGCTCCGTAAAAGTGTCCATCTCTTCTTCTTTCTTTCTTCTGTTGTGGCATATGCTGCAGGTGCCTGCTGGTTTTTCGTATGTGGGTAACAACATTTAACTATGTATATATATTTACCAATTGGTTTAACTGCCACCCGCCTGAATCTATTTAAAATCTTTTTTTTTTTTTATTTCAACCGCCCGACCCGACCCGACCCGCGGATAAAATCTAATTTTTTTTAATTTCATCCGCCCGATCCGCGGATAATCCGCGGACTCCGCGGTTGTGCCCGCAAACCGCGCATCTCTAGTGTGAATGGGTGAATGTGGAAATAGTGTCAAAGCGCTTTGAGTACCTTGAAGGTAGAAAAGCATTTTTTTTGTAGCCACTCAGAACGAGACGATTTTTATGTTAGAAAGTGGGGGGGAAAAAAATAACTTTTGTCTTCTTGTCTCTCATAATGATTGTGAACGATAAGCAAAAATAGTGCAGTTCCCCTTTAAATGTCTGGGTATTGTGGTGAGTGGAATAGATTAAAAGTCTACCATCAGATGGTGGCGAGTAAGCAAAGCTGCATATAGATTTTGAAGAAGACTATTGTGGGGTTTAAGAGCCATGCATGATGAGCCGAGGAGGCTGAAGAAGAGCAGCTGCAGTCCAAGGAGAACTAGAACTAGAACTACACGCCGTCCCTGGAGGAGCTACTCCACAATGCAGGGTGTAAATGTAGCGTATATGCACGTTTCCGTTCCATCATCATCATCAATATTAGTCGCGCGCGCGTGCGCGTGCGTGCACGCCACGCTGAGGTGGATTAGCCGCGTGCCACGTCAATAAATAGCGCGCGGTAAAGACGCTCCGAGCAGCAGGCCGCCTTGTGTGCGTCTTCAGCACCTTGGACAGCGACCAACTACGCCCCTCCGCGCGCCATGGCGACGGCAGGAGGAAGAGGACGATGATGATGATGATGATGATGATGATGATGATAGTGTGTGTGTGTGTGTGTGTGTGTGTGTGTGTGTGTGTGTGTGTGTTGGGGGGGGGGGGGGGGGGGGGTGCTCACCTGAAAAACGCGCAGTGCCCCCCTCCCTCCCTCCTTTCCGGCTGGTGGGATCCGTGGATCGTGAGCGGACGCCTCGGAGGCAGCAGCGGGCCTGGAGAGGTGCTCACACGGACGAGAGGCTGGCTCATCGGCGGCTCCAAGAGGCGGACATTCGGCGGCTGCGGCGGCGGCGGCGAACACTTTGCACCCCCGTCTATCTCTATCTCTCTCTCTCTCTCTTTCTCCCTCTCTCTCTCTCTCTCTCGCTGCTATGCTGCGTGAAGCACGCGGGTGCGCGCCCTCGCAGCGCCGTGGACGCGCATCGCTCCGTAGCCAATAGCGTGTGAGCAATGGAATCGCAGCCCGTTTGGGACGCAGAAGGGCTAATTTGCAGCTCTCTCTCTCTCTCTCTCTCTCTCTCTCTCTCTCCCTCTAATGATGCATTCATAGAAAGAGGAGATTATCTTCATAATCATGAGTCAATAAAAAAGTGTGTTTCTAGACTCAATAGATCACGTGCATGCTGAGGAATGAAGATGAAAGATTAGTGATGACTACATGACAACATATCATAGCAAGCTCTCAAATCATTGGCAACAGAGACCCCTAGTGGGCAACATAAGGCATCACTCCGATGCAGTTCTTCTCAAATATTGTGGCCTCGCTTTATCAGTATCATGCTTTATCAGTATAATCAATCAATCAATCAATGTTTATTTATATAGCCCTAAATCACAAGTGTCTCAAAGGGCTGCACAAGCCACAACGACATCCTCGGTACAAAGCCCACATAAGGGGAAGGAAAAACTCACCCCAGTGGGACGTCGATGTGAATGACTATGAGAAACCTTGGAGAGGACCGCATATGTGGGTAACCCCCCCCCCCCCCCCCCCCCCCCCCCTCTAGGGAGACCGAATGTAATGGATGTCGAGTGGGTCTGACATAATATTGTGAGAGTCCAGTCCATAGTGGATCCAACATAATAGTAAGAGTCCAGTCCATAGTGGATCTAACATAATAGTAAGAGTCCAGTCCATAGTGGATCCAACATAATAGTAAGAGTCCAGTCCATAGTGGATCTAACATAATAGTGAGAGTCCAGTCCATAGTGGATCCAACATAATAGTAAGAGTCCAGTCCATAGTGGATCTAACATAATAGTAAGAGTCCAGTCCATAGTGGATCCAACATAATAGTAAGAGTCCAGTCCATAGTGGATCTAACATAACAGTGAGAGTCCAGTCCATAGTGGATCTAACATAATAGTGAGAGTCCAGTCCATAGTGGATCTAACATAATAGTGAGAGTCCAGTCCATAGTAGATCTAACATAACAGTAAGAGTCCAGTCCATAGTGGATCTAACATAATAGTAAGAGTCCAGTCCATAGTGGATCTAACATAATAGTAAGAGTCCAGTCCATAGTGGATCTAACATAACAGTAAGAGTCCAGTCCATAGTGGATCTAACATAATAGTGAGAGTCCAGTCCATAGTGGATCTAACATAATAGTGAGAGTCCAGTCCATAGTGGATCTAACATAACAGTAAGAGTCCAGTCCATAGTGGATCTAACATAATAGTGAGAGTCCAGTCCATAGTGGATCTAACATAACAGTGAGAGTCCAGTCCATAGTGGATCTAACATAATAGTGAGAGTCCAGTCCATAGTGGATCTAACATAATAGTGAGAGTCCAGTCCATAGTAGATCTAACATAACAGTAAGAGTCCAGTCCATAGTGGATCTAACATAATAGTAAGAGTCCAGTCCATAGTGGATCTAACATAATAGTAAGAGTCCAGTCCATAGTGGATCTAACATAACAGTAAGAGTCCAGTCCATAGTGGATCTAACATAATAGTGAGAGTCCAGTCCATAGTGGATCTAACATAATAGTGAGAGTCCAGTCCATAGTGGATCTAACATAACAGTAAGAGTCCAGTCCATAGTGGATCTAACATAATAGTGAGAGTCCAGTCCATAGTGGATCTAACATAATAGTAAGAGTCCAGTCCATAGTGGATCTAACATAATAGTGAGAGTCCAGTCCATAGTGGATCTAACATAATAGTAAGAGTCCAGTCCATAGTGGATCTAACATAATAGTAAGAGTCCAGTCCATAGTGGATCCAACATAATAGTAAGAGTCCAGTCCATAGTGGGGTCAGCAGGACACCATCCCGAGCGGAGACGGGTCAGCAGCACAGAGATGTTCCCAGCCGATGCACAGGCGAGCGGTCCACCCCGGGTCCCGACTCTGGACAGCCAGCACTTCATCCATGGCCACCGGACCTGTGCCCCCCCCCCTCCCTCCACAAGGAAAAGGGGAGCAGAGGAGAAAAGAAAAGAAACGGCAGATCAACTGGTCTAACAGGGGGGCTATTTAAAGGCTAGAGTATACAAATGAGTTTTAAGATGGGATTTTTTTGTCTGCTTTATCAGTATCACGCTTTATCGGCATCTTACTTTATCAGTATTTTACTTTATCAGTAACATGCTTTATCAGTATCTTACTTTATCAGTATCATGCTTTATCAGTATCTTACTTTATCAGTATCATGCTTTATCAGTAACATGCTTTATTAGTATCTTACTTTATCAGTAACATGCTCCATCAGCAGTGACGTGCAGTCATTAGAGGCAGGTGAGGCCCCGCCTCACCTGCCTCTAGTGGCAGCTCTAACCCAAACCCTAACCCCAACCCTAACCCTAAACCCCAACCCTAGCCCAAACCCTAACCAACTGTTTTTCTTTATGCCTAACCCTAATCCTAATCCTAATCCTAACACTAATCCTAACCCTATGCCCAACCCCAACCCTAACCCTAATCCTAACCCTAACCCCAACCCCAACCCTAACCCTAACCCTAACCCTAACCCTAATCCTAAACCCCAACCCTAACCCTAAAAAAACAGTCAGCTATTTTTAAATTCAAGAAACAATATGATTAGGTTATATATCAGTGACGTGCAGTCACTAGAGGCAGGTGAGGCCCCGCCTCACCTGCCTCTAGTGGCAGCCCTAACCCAAACCCTAACCCCAACCCTAACCCTAAACCCCAACCCTAGCCCAAACCCTAACCAACTCTTTTTCTTTATGCCTAACCCTAATCCTAATCCTAATCCTAACCCTAATCCTAACCCTATACCCAACCCCAACCCTAACCCTAATCCTAATCCTAACCCTAATCCTAACCCTATGCCCAACCCCAACCCTAACCCTAATCCTAACCCTAACCCCAACCCCAACCCTAAGCCTAACCCTAACCCTAGCCCTAATCCTAAACCCCAACCCTAACCCTAAAAAAACAGTCAGCTATTTTTAAATTCAAGAAACAATATGATTAGGTTATATATCAGTGACGTGCAGTCACTAGAGGCAGGTGAGGCCCTGCCTCACCTGCCTCTAGTGACACCTGAGCAGTGCCAGAAACTCATCGACTCCATGCCACGCCGCATTAACGCAGTAATTGAGGCAAAAGGAGCTCCAACCAAGTATTGAGTATTGTACATGCTCATATTTTTCATTTTCATACTTTTCAGTTGGCCAACATTTCTAAAAATCCCTTTTTTGTATTAGCCTTAAGTAATATTCTAATTTTGTGACACACGGAATTTTGGATTTTCATTTGTTGCCACTTCAAATCATCAAAATTAAATGAAATAAACATTTGAATGCATCAGTCTGTGTGCAATGAATAAATATAATGTACAAGTTACACCTTTTTACTGAAATAAATCAAGTTTTTCAAAATATTCTAATTTACTGGCTTTTACCTGTATATATAATAAAATATATATATATATATACATATATATATATATATATATATATATATATATATATATATATATATATATAAGAAATACTTATATATTTATATATATATATATATATATATATATATATATATATATATATATATATATATATATATATATATATATATATATATATATATATATCAATCTATCTATCTATCAAGAGGGACAGAGACTGGCGAGAAAACATGGAGAGACTGCCAGTTATCTAGTCTCCACCAGTTGCAGAAAGTGTGCCATCAGTACAACTGGACAGTGCTGTTTCAGTTCCATCACCAGGACCATCAGTGAGTCAGACACAAACTAGTCTCATCATTGAACCAGATTCAAGGGCTGCTGAGTTGCCATCATCAGAACCCAGATCACCCACAACAAAAACCCCACCAGTGATCCGCAGGTACCCAGAAAGGTTTCGAGTACCACCAAAAAAACTGAATCTCTGAAGACAGTATAAAAATCTGTGTTAAAGATGTACAAATACTGTTTGTATAATAAGCATGTTATTGTTTACAAATGAGGGTTAAGAGTTCAGTACTAAAAAAAAAAAAAAAGAATGTGGCTTAAGTACAGTTTTTTATTTGAGCTGCTGCATTTTTTTGGTTGGGTTGTTTATTTCTTTGGAGTAACTTCTACATTTGTAAAAGGGGAGGAATGTAATGGAGTGATCTATGTTTGTCTGTTGCCATCTCCTGGTGAATGTTGGCTATAGCGTACTGGGGTTACTTTTTGGTTGGCCAACGATTTACGTGGTGTTGCGCACCTGACGTCAAGTGTGTTGAGTCTGTTCTGAAGTCTACAGTAAAGAGACATACTTCATCCCTTCGCCTGTTTATTGCCTCCAACTCAATATATTACAACAACATTGCTCCATGAGGACCCTGAATCAGAATCAGAATCAGAATCAGCTTTATTGTCATTACGCAAGGTAACGAGATTGAGGCCATTCCATACAGTGCGATGTGTGCATGCTAGAAAAACAATGTGCAAATATATAAAAATATAAAAAATGTAGAAGTGCAATGAATATGGTGTGAAATGAATATATACATGAAAAAAAACGAAAAAAAAACAGGGTGGTTGGTTGAATGGGTTATTGCACCGAAGAGAAGGCAGTTATGAGGGATAATGGGGCAGTCCGTTCAGGATGGTTATGGCCCTGGGGAAGAAGCTGTTCTTTAGCCTGTTTGTTTTGGTTTTAATGCACCTGTAGCGCTTCCCAGAGGGCAGCAGGTGGAACAGGTCAGAGCCAGGGTGGGTGCTGTCCTTGATGATGGCACTGGCTCTGTTGAGGCAGCGGGAGGTGTAGATGTCCGTCAGAGAGGGGAGAGGGCGGCCGATGATCTTCTGAGCCGTCTTGACCACTCTTTACAGCCTCTCCCTGTCTGCTGCAGTGCAGCTGCCGTACCATACCGTAATACAGTAGGTCAGCAGGCTCTCGATGGACGAGCGGTAGAAGGTCAGCAGCAGGTCAGGCTTCAGGTTGTACTTCCCGAGGACTCTAAGGAAGTGTAGCCGCTGCTGAGCCTTCTTGATGATTGATGTGGTGTTGACTGTCCAGGAGAAGTCATTAGAGATGTGGACTCCAAGGTACCTGAAGGTGTGGACCCTCTCTACACGCTCCCCGTTGATGTAGAGGGGGGCAGGGTCGGTGCTGCTCCTCCTGAAGTCGACGATGATCTCTCTGGTCTTGCTGGTGTTGAGAGCGAGGTTGTTCTCCGAAGACCAGGCCGTCAGCTTCAGGACCTCCTCTCTGTAGGCAGCCTCGTCACCCCTGGAGATGAGCCCGACCACTGTGGTATCGTCGGCGAACTTGACGGTAAGGTTGTCACTGTGGGCCGGACTGCAGTCATGGGTGTAAAGGCAGTAGAGGAGGGGGCTCAGCACACAGCCCTGTGGGGAGCCGATGCTCAGCGTGCGGGAGGATGAGAGGTGCGGGCCAAGTCTCACATTCTGGGGTCGGTCCAAACAGGCTCCTCCGCATGGAGCTGGAGGGGGCGTGGCCTCCAGGTCCGCCTGAATTTCGGGAGATTTTCGGGAGAAAATTTGTCCCGGGAGGTTTTCGGGAGAGGCGCTGAATTTCGGGAGTCTCCCGGAAAATCCGGGAGGGTTGGCAAGTATGATTAGCAGTGATGGGTGCAAGACTGGAAATAGTTTGTAAACCAAAATAGCGCTTAGACTGAACCCAAGTCCTGAATGAGACTTTTACGATTAGATTTTTTTGTGAAATAAAAAGTAGATGAGTGAAGGGGAGAATGAGCCAGAGCTCTCAAAGAAACCGTTTGCCTCAGCGGGCGAGGATCAAATCCTTCTTCATATTGCAGCCATTATTTAAGAATTCTAATGCTGGTGACCCGGTAATAAAATCTACATTTTTGGTAGTGCTGCGCATTTAGAGGTTGAGGTTACAAGGAACATCTAAAACAATGGTAACAAATTCATAAAATCACCAAACTTTCTAAAAAAGAAAAAAAAAATTGTTGCAAATTCACACTTTTTTTTAGAGTGCAACAAACAGAAAAAAAAGGTTTGGAAATTCTGGAGAGTCTGACTATTTACCCCAAGTCCCTTGAGAACGCTGTCAGGTTCAAACACTGATGACATCTACTAAACAGACAAGAAGCAAGGAATCGTGCAGAGACAGAGTTCAATTTGGCTCATGAGGGCTGTACACTCAGTTTCAGTTCCAACCTACGCTCTAAGGCACAGCCCACGTGCTCCACTATTTATTTGGGAGGTCCCTGGTTACATCACTGAGGCTGCTTCTGAAGGAAGCGGGGTCATTTCAGCAGCCCCAGTTAGACACAATATATGATTATTCAGAAATGGAAATGTGCTGACACTCCTGATATCGCCCTGTCTCTGCTTTGTCTGCGTCACGGTACTCGATGTTCGCCCTTCAATGTTTCAATCAATCAATGTTTATTTATATAGCCCTAAATCACAAGTGTCTCAAAGGGCTGCACAAGCCACAACGACATCCTCGGTACAAAGCCCACATAAGGGCAAGGAAAAACTCACCCCAGTGGGACGTCGATGTGAATGACTACGAGAAACCTTGGAGAGGACCGCATATGTGGGTAACCCCCCCCCCCCTCTAGGGGAGACTGAAAGCAATGGATGTCGAGTGGGTCTGACATAATATTGTGAGAGTCCAGTCCATAGTGGATCCAACATAATAGTAAGAGTCCAGTCCATAGTGGGGCCAGCAGGACACCATCCCGAGCGGAGACGGGTCAGCAGCGCAGAGATGTTCCCAGCCGATGCACAGGCGAGCGGTCCACCCCGGGTCCCGACTCTGGACAGCCAGCACTTCATCCATGGCCACCGGACCTGTGCCCCCCCCCCCCCCCCCCCTCTCCACAAGGAAAAGGGGAGCAGAGGAGAAAAGAAAAGAAACGGCAGATCAACTGGTCTAAAAAGGGGGTCTATTTAAAGGCTAGAGTATACAAATGAGTTTTAAGATGGGACTTAAATACTTCTACTGAGGTAGCATCTCTAACTGTTACCGGGAGGGCATTCCATAGTACTGGAGCCCCAATAGAAAACGCTCTATAGCCCGCAGACTTTTTTGGGGCTCTGGGAATCACTAATAAGCCGGAGTTCTTTGAACGCAGATTTCTTGCCGGGACATATGGTACAATGCAATCGACAAGATAGGACGGAGCTAGACCGTGTAGTATTTTAGACGTAAGTAGTAAAACCTTAAAGTCACATCTTAAGTGCACAGGAAGCCAGTGCAGGTGAGCCAGTATAGGCGTAATATGATCAAACTTTCTTGTTCTTGTCAAAAGTCTAGCAGCCGCATTTTGTACCAATTGTAGTCTTTTAATGCTAGACATAGGGAGACCCCAAAATAATATGTTACAGTAGTCGAGACGAGACGTAACGAACGCATGAATAACGATCTCAGCGTCGCTAGTGGATAAAATAGAACGAATTTTAGCGATATTACGGAGATGAAAGAAGGCCGTTTTAGTAACACTCTTAATGTGTGACTCAAAGGAGAGAGTTGGGTCAGAAATAATACCCAGATTCTTTACTGATTCGCCTTGTGTAATTGTTTGGTTGTCAAATGTTAAGGTGGTATTATTAAATAAATGTCGGGTGTTTAGCAGGACCGATAATCAGCATTTCCGTTTTCTTGGCGTTGAGTTGCAAGAAGTTAGCGGACATCCATTGTTTAATTTCATTAAGACACGCCTCCAGCTGACTACAATCCGGCGTGTTGGTCAGCTTTAGGGGCATGTAGAGTTGGCTGTCATCAGCATAACAATGAAAGCTAACACCGTATTTGCGTATGATGTCGCCTAGCGGCAGCATGTAAATACTGAAGAGTGCAGGGCCAAGAACCGAACCCTGAGGAACTCCGCACGTTACCTTAACATAGTCCGAGGTCACATTATTATGGGAGACGCATTGCATCCTGTCAGTAAGATAAGAATTAAACCACGACAAAGCTAAGTCTGACATACCAATACGTGTTTTGATACGCTCTAATAAAATATTATGAGCCAAGTGTTTTTTGAAGCGCTACTTGGTGAAAAAAAAACACTGGTTTAGATGATCTTTCATTAGAATTTTTGCAGTAAAAATGTAAAGCACTTCTGTCAGGTAGAAGATTTCTGACAAATGTTTTTACAGATCAAACCAGCCGAGCACTCCTGTCATGTACAAGGTCTGGGCGGGCGGGCGGGGCGTGAATGTGATCTGCCCATGCCAAAAATAGCAGATGGGTATGAAGTATTCTTACAGGTAAAGTTCAAAAACGTGACCTCACGCGGCGCTCAGCAGTGCACCTAGAGCGGCAGCTGGTGCACGTTTAAACCGAAGCAAATCAATAATCAATATTCCAGCTCACGCCGCAGGGGACTTTGACTCCTTTTTGCTGTGGCAAGAAGCACAGCATAACAAAATCAGATGC
Organism: Nerophis lumbriciformis; assembly: GCF_033978685.3. Lineage (NCBI taxonomy): Eukaryota > Metazoa > Chordata > Actinopteri > Syngnathiformes > Syngnathidae > Nerophis > Nerophis lumbriciformis. Next base: position 976,215 of record NC_084549.2, read on the forward strand.
TGAACACTGGACTTTGCTGCTTTGCCGCAGGGCAAAATGTACACTCCCTGCCCACAACATTAGGCACACCTGCCCTCACCCACCAGTTCATCTCTCAGTGGGACGACTTTGTGTCATTGTGGAGCCGGCGAGTGGACACAAAGCCCAAACGGCAGCAAAGTGATGGTTAATAACAACATATTCATTGTAATGACAATTTAATCAGGGGAGCGGCTGAGCACGCTGGGATTAATTCTACCTATCTTGCACAGGTCAACGGATGTGTGCTCTCATTCTCTCAAGAGCCGAGGCACTGCATTATACACCATGTGTGGATTTGTGCACAGAAAGGAAAGCGTAATTAAAAAAATCCCTCAAGTGGAAGAACATCCTCGTGGAGACGATTTGTAACGGGTGCATTGTTGCATTAATAACGTCTTCTTGCATCAGTAGCCTTTGTTTCTATATTTTTTATTTCCGTACAGACTATTTCAGGACAGGTGACCTATTTAGATATCGATGACTTCCAGTGGAGGAGAGATAATCAGCAGGCAAACTATTATATGATTGGAACAAAGGCTTTTGTTAGAATAATTATGTTAAAATTAATTATGTTTAAAGGCCGTTGCTATAGTCATTATCAATTGTGCTGAAGTTGTACTTTTCTATTCGTGCAAAGGGACAACTTGCAATCTTTGATTACGAGTCGTCTCGCATCAGTGTTTGTGTCCAGACCCGGCCTGTTGACTGCCAAGGGCGAACATCGAGTACCGTGACGCAGACAAAGCAGAGACAGGGCGATATCACGAGTGTCAGCACATTTCCATTTCTGAATAATCATATATTGTGTCTAACTGGGGCTGCTGAAATTACCCCCCTTCCTTCAGTAGCAGCCTCAGTGATGTAACCAGGGACCTCCCAAATAAATAGTGGAGCACGTGGGCTGTGCCTTAGAGCGTAGGTTGGAACTGAAACTGAGTGTACAGCCCAATACGTCTCTTTTCATGAGCCAAATTGAACTCTGTCTCTGCACAATTCCTTGCTTCTTGTCTGTTTAGTAGATGTCATCAGTGTTTGAACCTGACAGCGGTCTCAAGGGACTTGGGGTAAATAGTCAGGCCCTCCAGAATTTCCAAACCTTTTTTTTCTGTTTGTTGCACTCTAAAAAAAAGTGTGAATTTGCAAAAATGTTTTTTCTTTTTTAGAAAGTTTGGTGATTTTATGAATTTGTTACCATTGTTTTAGATGTTCCTTGTAACCTCAACCTCTAAATGCACAGCACTACCAAAAATGTAGATTTTATTACCGGGTCACCAGCATTAGAATTCTTAAATAATGGCTGCAATATGAAGAAGGATTTGATCCTCGCCCGCTGAGGCAAACAGTTTCTTTGAGAGCTCTGGCTCATTCTCCCCTTCACTCATCTACTTTTTATTTCACAAAAAAATGTAATCGTAAAAGTCTCATTCAGGATTTGGGTTCAGTCTAAGCGCTATTTTGGTTTACAAACTATTTCCAGTCTTGCACCCATCACTGCTAATCATACTTGCCAACCCTCCCGGATTTTCCGGGAGACTCCCGAAATTCAGCGCCTCTCCCGAAAACCTCCCGGGACAAATTTTCTCCCGAAAATCTCCCGAAATTCAGGCGGACCTGGAGGCCACGCCCCCTCCAGTTCCATGCGGACCCTCCAGGTCTGCATGGAGCAATGTTGTTGTAATATATTGAGTTGGAGGCAATAAACAGGCGAAGGGATGAAGTATGTCTCTTTACTGTAGACTTCAGAACAGACTCACACACTTGACGTCAGGTGCGCAACACCACGTAAATCGTTGGCCAACCAAAAAGTAACCCCAGTACGCTATAGCCAACATTCACCAGGAGATGGCAACAGACAAACATAGATCACTCTATTACATTCCTCCCCTTTTACAAATGTAGAAGTTACTCCAAAGAAATAAACAACCCAACCAAAAAAATGCAGCAGCTCAAATAAAAAACTGTACTTAAGCCACATTCTTTTTTTTTTGTTTTAGTACTGAACTCTTAACCCTCATTTGTAAACAATAACATGCTTATTATACAAACAGTATTTGTACATCTTTAACACAGATTTTTATACTGTCTTCAGAGATTCCGTTTTTTTGGTGGTACTCGAAACCTTTCTGGGTACCTGCGGATCACTGGTGGGGTTTTTGTTGTGGGTGATGTGGGTTCTGATGATGGCAACTCAGCAGCCCTTGAATCTGGTTCAATGATGAGACTAGTTTGTGTCTGACTCACTGATGGTCCTGGTGATGGAACTGAAACAGCACTGTCCAGTTGTACTGATGGCACACTTTCTGCAACTGGTGGAGACTAGATAACTGGCAGTCTCTCCATGTTTTCTCGCCATGCACTGTGCGCTGTCTCTGTCCCTCTTGATATATATATATATATAAAAATATATAAGTATTTCTTTTATATATATATATATATATTTTATTATATATATATACACAGGTAAAAGCCAGTAAATTAGAATATTTTGAAAAACTTGATTTATTTCAGTAATTGCATTCAAAAGGTGTAACTTGTACATTATATTTATTCATTGCACACAGACTGATGCATTCAAATGTTTATTTCATTTAATTTTGATGATTTGAAGTGGCAACAAATGAAAATCCAAAATTCCGTGCGTCACAAAATTAGAATATTACTTAAGGCTAATACAAACAAGGGATTTTTAGAAATGTTGGCCAACTGAAAAGTATGAAAATGAAAAATATGAGCATGTACAATACTCAATACTTGGTTGGAGCTCCTTTTGCCTCAATTACTGCGTTAATGCGGCGTGGCATGGAGTCGATGAGTTTCTGGCACTGCTCAGGTGTTATGAGAGCCCAGGTTGCTCTGATAGTGGCCTTCAACTCTTCTGCGTTTTTGGGTCTGGCATTCTGCATCTTCCTTTTCACAATACCCCACAGATTTTCTATGGGGCTAAGGTCAGGGGAGTTGGCGGGCCAATTTAGAACAGAAATACCATGGTCCGTAAACCAGGCACGGGTAGATTTTGCGCTGTGTGCAGGCGCCAAGTCCTGTTGGAACTTGAAATCTCCATCTCCATAGAGCAGGTCAGCAGCAGGAAGCATGAAGTGCTCTAAAACTTGCTGGTAGACGGCTGCGTTGACCCTGGATCTCAGGAAACAGAGTGGACCGACACCAGCAGATGACATGGCACCCCAAACCATCACCCAACCATGCAAATTTTGCATTTCCTTTGGAAATCGAGGTCCCAGAGTCTGGGGGAAGACAGGAGAGGCACAGGATCCACGTTGTCTGAAGTCTAGTGTAAAGTTTCCACCATCAGTGATGATTTTCATTGTCCCATTTAAAGCAGCAGTTCCATTGGCAGCAAAACAGGCCCAGAGCATAATACTACCACCACCATGCTTGACGGTAGGCCTGGTGGTCCTGGGATTAAAGGCCTCACCTTTTCTCCTCCAAACATATTGCTGGGTATTGTGGCCAAACAGCTCCATTTTTGTTTCATCTGACATCACATGGACAAAGATAAGACCTTCTGCAGGAAAGTTCTGTGGTCAGATAATACAATCGAACACAAAGTGAATTCATATTTGGCTTCACAGTTTTGTTTAATCACTTTTTTTAAGAGGTATATTTGAAATGCTTTTCTTGGTTTGTGAATACAGCAGAATACAAAAATAACCAAAGACGTTTTCAACCCCGTTTGTCATTTCTTTGTATGTTCTTCTTTCGGCCCCACGACAAAAATACCAGCGCCAACACTAAACGAACCACACCAAAGTGAAGACCCTTCAAAACCGCACTAAAAGAACACCTCCAGGCAACTTCAATCCTAAACTAACATCCTCCCTTCTACATCCTACCTCCTCGGATTGTAAATAATCAAATGTAGATACTTATTCTTATGCTTTCTGATCTCTCTCTCTATGTCCACTACATGCTGTACATATCCTACCAAGTCACACCTACACTGTTTCAATGTCCATTTCTCTGATGATGCAATTGTTGATGACTGAAGTGTTGGAGAGGAGGCTACGCCGGATAGTCCAACCTCGGATTCAGGAGGAACAGTGTGGTTTTCGTCCTGGTCGTGGAACTGTGGACCAGCTCTATACTCTCGGCAGGGTCCTTGAGGGTGCATGGGAGTTTGCCCAACCAGTCTACATGTGCTTTGTGGACTTGGAGAAGGCATTCGACCGTGTCCCTCGGGAAGTCCTGTGGGGAGTGCTCAGAGAGTATGGGGTAACGGACTGTCTTATTGTGGCAGTTCGCTCCCTGTATGATCAGTGTCAGAGCTTGGTCCGCATTGCCGGCAGTAAGTCGGACACGTTTCCAGTGAGGGTTGGACTCCGCCAAGGCTGCCCTTTGTCACCCATTCTGTTCATAACCTTTATGGACAGAATTTCTAGGCGCAGTCAGGGCGTTGAGGGGATCTGGTTTGGTGGCTGCAGGATTAGGTCTCTGCTATTTGCAGATGATGTGGTCCTGATGGCTTCCTCCGGCCAAGATCTTCAGCTCTCGCTGGATCGGTTCGCAGCCGAGTGTGAAGCGACTGGGATGGCAATCAGCACCTCCAAGTCCGAGTCCATGGTTCTCTCCTGGAAAAGGGTGGAGTGCCATCTCCGGGTTGGGGAGGAGATCTTGCCCCAAGTGGAGGAGTTCAAGTACCTCGGAGTCTTGTTCACGAGTGGGGGAAGAGTGGATCGTGAGATCGACAGGCGGATCGGTGCGGCGTCTTCAGTAATGCGGACGCTGTATCGATCCGTTGTGGTGAAGAAGGAGCTGAGCCGGAAGGCAAAGCTCTCGATTTACCGGTCGATCTACGTTCCCATCCTCACCTATGGTCATGAGCTTTGGGTCATGACCGAAAGGACAAGATCACGGGTACAAGCGGCCGAAATGAGTTTCCTCCGCCGAGTGGCGGGGCTCTCCCTTAGAGATAGGGTGAGAAGCTCTGTCATTCGGGGGGAGCTCAAAGTAAAGCCGCTGCTCCTCCACATCGAGAGGAGCCAGATGAGGTGGTTCGGGCATCTGGTCAGGATGCCACCCGAACGCCTCCCAAGGAAGGTGTTTCGGGCAGGTCCGACCGGTAGGAGGCCACGGGGAAGACCCAGGACACGCTGGGAAGACTATCTCTCCCGGCTGGCCTGGGAACGCCTCGGGATCCCCCGGGAGGAGCTGGACGAAGTGGCTGGGGAGAGGGAAGTCTGGGCTTCCCTGCTTAAGCTGCTGCCCCCGCGACCCGACCTCGGATAAGCGGAAGAAGATGGATGGATGGATGGATGTGCGTATTACAGCAGAAGGTTTGAGTTTTTGTAAAATCTGTAGTAAATATACAGATAAACTTTGTATATATACATATATAAATATATATACACATGCACGAAAACACTCCTATATGCATTCATACATATCATATATCTAAAGGATAAAGGTAAAAAATGGCATTTAATTATTCCATACAGAGAGAAGAGCATAATTGTGTAGTTTGGTGTGAATGAGTGATGAGTACACAGATTAGAACCCGGGTCTCCAGACTGTAAGACTAATATGCAAACCATAAGGCCAGCATGTCGATTTGTGTCAGGAAGTAGAGGTGACGAACCCCAAGATGCAGAGATGGCAGTTTTGGTGCAGGAAAACATGATTTTAATGTCCAGGGTAAAAGTTGATTTTCAAGGTGAAAGTTGATTTTCAAGGTAAAAGTTGATTTTTCAATCAATCAATCAATCAATCAATGTTTATTTATATAGCCCTAAATCACAAGTGTCTCAAAGGGCTGCACAAGCCACAACCACATCCTCGGTACAAAGCCCACATAAGGGCAAGGAAAAACTCACCCCAGTGGGACGTCGATGTGAATGACTATGAGAAACCTTGGAGAGGACCGCATAAGTGGGTAACCCCCCTCTAGGGAGACCGAATGCAATGGATGTCGAGTGGGTCTGACATAATATTGTAATTGTAATATTGTATTGTAATATTTTTAAGGTAAAAGTTGATTTTCAAGGTAAAAACTGATTTTCAAGGTAAAAACTGATTTTCAAGGTAAAAGTTGATTTTCAAGGTAAAAGTTGATTTTTAAGGTAAAAACTGATTTTCAAGGTAAAAGTTGATTTTCAAGGTAAAAGTTGATTTTCAAGGTAAAAACTGATTTTCAAGGTAAAAACTGATTTTCAAGGTAAACGTTGATTTTCAAGGTAAAAGTTGATTTTTAAGGTAAAAGTTGATTTTTAAGGTAAAAGTTGATTTTCAAGGTAAAAACTGATTTTCAAGGTAAAAGTTGATTTTCAAGGTAAAAGTTGATTTTCAAGGTAAAAGTTGATTTTCAAGGTAAAAACTGATTTTCAAGGTAAAAACTGATTTTCAAGGTAAAAGTTGATTTTTAAGGTAAAAGTTGATTTTCAAGGTAAAAACTGATTTTCAAGGTAAAAGTTGATTTTCAAGGTAAAAGTTGATTTTCAAGGTAAAAGTTGATTTTCAAGGTAAAAGTTGATTTTCAAGGTAAAAGTTGATTTTCAAGGTAAAAACTGATTTTCAAGGTAAAAACTGATTTTCAAGGTAAAAGTTGATTTTCAAGGTAAAAGTTGATTTTCAAGGTAAAAGTTGATTTTCAAGGTAAAGGTTGATTTTTAAGGTAAAAGTTGATTTTTAAGGTAAAAGTTGATTTTCAAGGTAAAAACTGATTTTCAAGGTAAAAACTGATTTTCAAGGTAAAAGTTGATTTTCAAGGTAAAAACTGATTTTCAAGGTAAACGTTGATTTTCAAGGTAAACGTTGATTTTTAAGGTAAAAGTTGATTTTCAAGGTAAAAACTGATTTTCAAGGTAAAAGTTGATTTTCAAGGTAAAAGTTGATTTTCAAGGTAAAAGTTGATTTTCAAGGTAAAAACTGATTTTCAAGGTAAAAGTTGATTTTCAAGGTAAAAGTTGATTTTTAAGGTAAAAGTTGATTTTCAAGGTAAAAACTGATTTTCAAGGTAAAAACTAATTTTCAAAGTGAAAACTGATTTTCAAGGTAAAAGTTGATTTTCAAGGTAAAAACAGATTTTCAAGGTAAAAGTTGATTTTCAAGGTAAAAGTTGATTTTTAAGGTAAAAGTTGATTTTTAAGGTAAAAGTTGATTTTTAAGGTAAAAGTTGATTTTCAAGGTAAAAACTGATTTTCAAGGTAAAAACTGATTTTCAAGGTAAAAGTTGATTTTCAAGGTAAAAGTTGATTTTCAAGGTAAAAACTGATTTTCAAGGTAAAAACTGATTTTCAAGGTAAAAACTGATTTTCAAGGTAAAAGTTGATTTTCAAGGTAAAAGTTGATTTTCAAGGTAAAAACTGATTTTCAAGGTAAAAACTGATTTTCAAGGTAAAAGTTGATTTTCAAGGTAAAAACTGATTTTCAAGGTAAAAGTTGATTTTCAAGGTAAAAGTTGATTTTTAAGGTAAAAGTTGATTTTCAAGGTAAAAGTTGATTTTTAAGGTAAAAGTTGATTTTTAAGGTAAAAGTTGATTTTCAAGGTAAAAATTGATTTTCAAGGTAAAAACTGATTTTCAAGGTAAAAGTTGATTTTCAAGGTAAAAGTTGATTTTCAAGGTAAAAACTGATTTTCAAGGTAAAAACTGATTTTCAAGGTAAAAACTGATTTTCAAGGTAAAAGTTGATTTTCAAGGTAAAAGTTGATTTTCAAGGTAAAAGTTGATTTTTAAGGTAAAAGTTGATTTTTAAGGTAAAAGTTGATTTTCAAGGTAAAAACTGATTTTCAAGGTAAAAACTGATTTTCAAGGTAAAAGTTGATTTTCAAGGTAAAAACTGATTTTCAAGGTAAAAACTGATTTTCAAGGTAAACGTTGATTTTCAAGGTAAAAGTTGATTTTTAAGGTAAAAGTTGATTTTCAAGGTAAAAACTGATTTTCAAGGTAAAAGTTGATTTTCAAGGTAAAAGTTGATTTTCAAGGTAAAAGTTGATTTTCAAGGTAAAAACTGATTTTCAAGGTAAAAGTTGATTTTCAAGGTAAAAGTTGATTTTTAAGGTAAAAGTTGATTTTCAAGGTAAAAACTGATTTTCAAGGTAAAAACTAATTTTCAAAGTGAAAACTGATTTTCAAGGTAAAAGTTGATTTTCAAGGTAAAAACAGATTTTCAAGGTAAAAGTTGATTTTCAAGGTAAAAGTTGATTTTTAAGGTAAAAGTTGATTTTTAAGGTAAAAGTTGATTTTCAAGGTAAAAACTGATTTTCAAGGTAAAAACTGATTTTCAAGGTAAAAGTTGATTTTCAAGGTAAAAGTTGATTTTCAAGGTAAAAACTGATTTTCAAGGTAAAAACTGATTTTCAAGGTAAAAGTTGATTTTCAAGGTAAAAACTGATTTTCAAGGTAAAAACTGATTTTCAAGGTAAAAACTGATTTTCAAGGTAAAAGTTGATTTTCAAGGTAAAAGTTGATTTTCAAGGTAAAAACTTATTTTCAAGGTAAAAACTTATTTTCAAGGTAAAAGTTGATTTTCAAGGTAAAAACTGATTTTCAAGGTAAAAGTTGATTTTCAAAGTAAAAGTTGATTTTTAAGGTAAAAGTTGATTTTCAAGGTAAAAACTGATTTTCAAGGTAAAAACTGATTTTCAAGGTAAAAGTTGATTTTCAAGGTAAAAGTTGATTTTCAAGGTAAAAACTGATTTTCAAGGTAAAAACTGATTTTCAAGGTAAAAACTGATTTTCAAGGTAAAAGTTGATTTTCAAGGTAAAAGTTGATTTTCAAGGTAAAAACTTATTTTCAAGGTAAAAACTGATTTTCAAGGTAAAAGTTGATTTTCAAGGTAAAAGTTGATTTTTAAGGTAAAAGTTGATTTTTAAGGTAAAAGTTGATTTTCAAGGTAAAAATTGATTTTCAAGGTAAAAACTGATTTTCAAGGTAAAAGTTGATTTTCAAGGTAAAAGTTGATTTTCAAGGTAAAAACTGATTTTCAAGGTAAAAACTGATTTTCAAGGTAAAAGTTGATTTTTAAGGTAAAAGTTGATTTTCAAGGTAAAAACTGATTTTCAAGGTAAAAACTGATTTTCAAAGTGAAAACTGATTTTCAGGTTAAAAGTTGATTTTCAAGACAAAAACTGATTTTCTAGTCCACAAAATGCAAGGAAAACATGAACCAGAAACCAGGAAACAGGCAAACTTGAGACAGCAAACAGGAACAAGGAACCAGGAACCAGGAAACAGGAAACAGGAAGAACTGGATACAGCATACAGGAACAGCTCCCAGTCCACAGCATACAGCTAGTAATACTCCAGCACTGACTAGAGGGCGAGGCAGGTATAAATAGGAGCATGATTGGCAATTGCTACCAGGTGTGCCAGACTGCCAATCAGGTACAGGTGAGGGAAACCAGCGCTCAGGGAGACATCCGGGAAAAGGAACCAAAATAAGAGCGCTGACAGGAAATAAAACAAACACAGACAAAAAAAAAAAAACATAACCAAACTGTCAGTGAGAATCCTGACAATTTGCTGCTGCAATATGTAATGTTATTGTTTATTTATTGTTTTAAAATGACTTGTAAATCAAACTCACATGGTAGAATTCATCAGCGTTCCTATAAAGCTTGATTCAAATGTCAATCATCAATCATAAAGGGTATTTTTTAGACCAAAGCATCAAAAATTAAAGGCTGTGAAGGCTGTTTAAATTGATGCTTGTACTGAAGGACAGTGAGTTTGATTGATTGATTGAAACTTTTATTAGTAGATTGCACAGTACAGTACATATTCTGTACAATTGACCACTAAATGGTAACACCCCAATAAGTTTTTACACTTGTTTAAGTCGGGGGTCCACGTTAATCAATTCATGGTCCAAATACATACTATCAGCATAATACAGTCATCACACAAGTTCATCATCAGAATATATACATTGAATTCGTAAATAATGTAAATAATTCAATGTACATACTCTGATGATGAACTTGTGTGATGACTGTATTATGATGATAGTATATATCTGTATCATGAATTGATGAACGTGGACCCCCGACTTAAACAAGTTAGAAAACTGTGCGCATTAATACAGCCCGGCCCCCGGCCATAATCTTATTAAATTGGAATTTTGAAGAATTCATCTGAATGTGCATGAACTATTTCTGTTCAAAATTGTTTGAACTGTTACATGTTTAAATATTAACTGTCAGTTTACTGTACTGTGCCAACTGTACAATATGAGTACGTATTTTCTATTGTTTCATTGAAAATAAAACAGCAAAGTCCATTTGGCTGTCATCCGTTTTAATTATGAGACACAATTTTGTCAAAATCATGATTTTTTTTTTCATGCTTGAAATAAGAAATTATTTTTTTTTTTTTTAAAGTAGTTTTATACTTGTGAGTGTTGATGACACAGCTTTGCAACACTTGATATTCTAGTTTCAAGCATGTTTTACTCAATATATCGTATTTTCCGCACCATAAGGCGCCCTGGGTTATAAGCCGCGCCTTCAATGAACGACATATTTCAAAACTTTGTCCACCTATAAGCCGCCCCGTGTTATAAGCCGCATCTAACTGCGCTAAAGGAATGTCAAAAAAACAGTCAGATAGGTCAGTCAAACTTTAATAATATATTAAAAACCAGCGCGATGTGGGCGCGCATGGAGTCGTATATCAACATGGACGGAGCTGCGTGAAAAAAGCCACCCGGCCTCTTCGCGTAAACTTACCTTAACCACTCGCTCATCTTTTCTTCATTCATCCATCCCTTCGAGTTAGCTTTTATGATGACGCCGGCTGGAAAGGTCTCTTTTGGCAAGGTCTTCCTTTTGAATATCACCATGGGTGGAAGTTTCTGGCCATTAGCATGGCAAGCTAGAACCACAGTGAAGGATGACTTCTCATTCCCTGTGGTGCGAATATTCACCGTACGTGCTCCCGTTGTATCCACAGTGCGGTTCACAGGAATATCAAAAGTCAGTGGAACCTCGTCCATGTTGATAATGTTCTCTGGCCGGATCTTTTTTTCAGCTATCTTGTTTTTACAATATGCACGGAAAGTAGCCAGCTTTTCTTGAAAGTCTTTAGGCAGTTGCTGTGAAATAGTACTCCGTGTGCGGATGGAGAGATTGCGTCTTTTCATGAACCGGAAACCTGTCGCCATTTTGTGGTCTTTACAGATGTAAACACACAAAGGAAATTAAACGTAATATCCGCGCGCTTCTTCTTCTTCTACGCGGGCGGGTGGTTGCTTACAGTAGAAGAAGAAGCGCTTCCTGTTCTATGGGGGCGGGTGCTTACCTTGGCGGTTGCATGCGTAGAAGAAGAAGCACTTCCTCTTCTACGGGGAAAAAAGATGGCGGCTGTTTACCGTAGTTGCGAGACCGAAACTTTATGAAAATGAATCTTAATATTAATCCATATATAAAGCGCACCGGATTATAAGGCGCACTGTCAGCTTTTGAGAAAATTTGTGGTTTTTAGGTGCGCCTTATAGTGCGGAAAATACGGTAGGTCATCAAATCTCAGCAACAAGCTGTAATATCTTACTGAGATCATTTAGGAGCAAAACACTTCAAACAAGTAAAACACTAACATAAAATCTGTTTAGTGAGAAGAATTAACTTATCAGACAGAAAATAAGCAATTATCACCCTTATTTGACATATTTAATCTTACTTAGATTTGAGTTTTTGCAGTGTAATATTGGGCACATATTTCTTTATGTCTCTCTAATAACCTGAGATCCCTCAAAATGTTTTCATCCAATCGCAACCCAGGACCTTGGCCAATCAATGACTTGCAGGCTGGTGGACTGGCCAATGGGAGGAGAGGAGGGGCGGGACAAGAGGAGAGCGGGAAAACAGAAGGAGACGGAAGATGGCGGCGGCTGAAGAGGTCCGAGGCTGACGAAGAAGTAACATTAAATAACAGGTTAGCTCTTAGTTACCGCGTGTGTGACAGGGTTGAATCTGAGCTACGGGACTGTTAAGGGTTGAGCGGAAGACTCCACGCTAACAACGCGGAAGATTCGTCCGCCATTATGTAGCCGAGCTAAATTTTATTTTAATTTTGGTCATTTATTCACATCATTTTTTGTTGTGAACTTCCCCAAAAGTGTTTGTCATTGTAAATAGGTTCCACTCTATTATTTTCCGTTACATACCTTTTTGTTTCCCTGGGGGGGGGGGTGATTTGGCGTCGCACCTTCGTGACGTCAGTGAGCAGTGACATGTGCCACTTCACTGACGCTCGAGCTGGTAAGTCACGTGTATGTCTCTCTCCCTTTGTTTTTCATCAACTTTTTGCTTGTCGCTCTTAAAATAATTTTACAAGAATACACACTGTCTTGTGGACTTGTTGCTAAGCATGCGGGTTAAATTCCCGAATCATGGTTGTTAAATTGTTGTAACCGGACTTTTATATGCTAAATGATGTGTGGATGAGTTTAATGCTAGCGTAACCGAGGATTTATATATGTCGCCTATACGGTATGAAACTACAAAATAATAAACACGGAATCTCCAGTTTACACGAGGACCCTTTATTTACCTTCTTTTCAAAACCTTCGCTCCACTCCAACAACGTGACCTCACTTCCGCTCTTAGCGCCTTCAAAATAAGAGCTCAAGGCATATACTGTATGACAGCGTATAACAGGAACTTAACATCACCAAGAGGAAAGCCCATAAAAATAGGTTACATACCTCCCCTCCTACAAAAAGAAACGTCCTCGTTTCAACACCATAACAGAATATGCAAAAATAACACAGGCAGTAAAAAAAAAAAACACAGGAGTTTAACACACACACAATAAAAAAATATACCGGTATATGCATGTTCCCCTCACACCACTGCACAGTCACGCATGCCACACTATTCCCACGTACACCAGAAAATTCTGATACAAATAGCCTCCAGACATACTATACACATATAAAACATGTGCCATCACAGTAAGAACATGTTAAGTGACCTTGACAATCTTTAACCGAAAGCCCAAATTTTTGTTTAATTTCTTCTATTTCTAAACTTTCGCTCCACTCCAACAACGTGACCTCACTTCCGCTCTTAGCGCCTTCAAAATAAGAGCTCAAGGCGTATAACAGGAACTTAACATCACCAAGAGGAAAGCCCATAAAAATAGGTTACTCTAGCGGCAGTTTTTACGGGGTTTCTGCTCTCGCGAGTTTGCGCACGGGTCTGTGTGGACATCTTGTGTGCCGCTGTGGTGTTAAAATAGGCTGACCATATTCTGAAATCTCAAAAAGAGGACACTTATGCGTGCCAAGGCCGGGACTAGGTGAAAATTTGCCAATGATACTCCCAACTTGCTTTATAAATAATATATTTATTTATATAAAGCATTTTTGTGTCCTCTGTTGACAGCAGTGTTGGCGCTAGGAATGTTCAAAATGGGCTCCATCAAGTCATAAAAATGGGGTTCCAGAGTAAATTTTTGGGGTCCCACTTTTTAGTAAGCTTTTTGAAAAAAATTATAAACATATGCATTACCCTGTTATATCTCACATTCTATATTGTGTTTTGGAAAAAGGTCGTCATAAACGTTACTTCATTCATTAAAAAAAAAGAAAACAAATGTGTATAGGGCAGGGCCGACATCCGGGCAACTGAGCTACATACGGGTTCTTCGAGCCATAGCAACCTGACTGGCGTTGAAAACAAACCGTCGCCATTACTCTTCAACCTGTCGACCTGCGCTGATTAAACCCGTCATTCTGCCTCCAAAATGCCAAAAAACGGTGTTGTTTTTGGTTGTGCAAACCACAACTGGAAACAGGGAAAACAAAGGTCGTATTTTGTTCTGCCAAAGCGTGCTAAAAGCCCACAGAGACGAGACAAATGGCTCGCAGCTTTACACCGGGAAAACGAGGACGGTTCTCACTGGAGTCCCCCAAAATCCCGGGTCGTGTGTTCGGATCACTTCGTTTCTGGTAAATATAAGGAACAAAAATCCACCTTCTTAACCACAACTTGGCTATACCGTCCATGCTAATGTTGAACCCGTTGAATTTTTACTGAATAACGTTCGACAGCTGAAGTTGTTGTTGTTGCACAACAATAACATACGGTATAAAGGCTATTTCCAGTAATTCAGCAAATAATAAATCATAATACTGAACTGAATTTGAATGAGCTCTCTACAGATATAATAAATATACAGATACTGGTAGCCACCGTGTCATCCTTATTATCATTTATCAACATACCTTGGGTGATTTAACAATTTTTATGTGATTTATTCGTTATATAACAACCGAAGCTAACAACCGACCTGGTGCGCTTGTGAGGTAGACATAAAGATTTCCAAATTCCATGTCCGGCCATTGTGTAGGATTATCAGTCCACGCATCTGCTGGAAGGCGGTAAGGGCAGTCGTTTAATCCAACTACAGAACATTTAGATCTTAAACTAGCCTCACTGGAAAGACTATTTACATAATCATACGCCATTTAGAACAGTTTAAAATGCCGTGAAACCTTGTTAAATGCCTTTTCTGTCAATGCTGTGTTCGCTGTGAGCTGGTTTGTTTTCAACGAATTCAATATGGCGACCGGTTGCTAGGGGATTGGCAGGCGGAAGTGACGTAGGTCCGCCCTCGCCTATATCTTACTGAGATCATTTAGGAGCAAAACACTTCAAACAAGTAAAACACTCTAACATAAAATCTGCTTAGTGAGAAGAATTAACTTATCAGACAGAAAATAAGCAAATATCACTCTTATTTGACATATTTAATCTTACTTAGATTTTAGTTTTTGCAGTGTAATATTGGGCACATATTTCTTTATGTCTCTCTAATAACCTGAGATCCCTCAAAATGTTTTCATCCAATCGCAGCCAGGACCTTGGCCAATCAACGACTTGCAGGCTGGTGGACTGGCCAATGGGAGGAGAGGAGGGGCGGGACAAGAGGAGAGCGGGAAAACAGAAGGAGACGGAAGATGGCGCCGGCCGAAGAGGTCCGAGGCTGACGAAGAAGTAACAGTAAATAACAGTTTAGCTCTTAGTTACCGCGTGTGTGACAGGGTTGCATCTGAGCTACGGGACTGTTAAGGGTTGAGCGGAAGACTCCACGCTAACAACGCGGAAGATTCGTCCGCCATTATGTAGCCGAGCTATATTTTATTTTAATTTTGGTCATTTATTGACATCATTTTTTGTTGTGAACTTCCCCAAAAGTGTTTGTCATTGTAAATAAGTTCCACTCTATTATTTTCCGTTACATACCTTTTTGTTTCCCTGGGGGGGTATTTGGCGTCGCACCTTCGTGACGTCAGTGAGCAGTGACATGTGACACTTCACTGACGCTCGAGCTGGTAAGTCACGTGTATGTCTCTCTCTCTTTGTTTTTCATCAACTTTTTGCTTGTCGCTCTTAAAATAATTTTACAAGAATACACACTGTCTTGTGGACTTGTTGCTAAGCATGCGGGTTAAATTCCCGAATCATGGTTGTTAAATTGTTGTAACCGGACTTTTATATGCTAAATGATGTGTGGATTAGTTTAATGCTAGTGTAACCGAGGATTTATATATATCGCCTATACGGTATGAAACTACAAAATAATAAACACGGAATCTCCAGTTTACACGAGGACCCTTTATTTACCTTCTTTTCAAAACCTTCGCTCCACTCCAACAACGTGACCTCACTTCCGCTCTTAGCGCCTTCAAAATAAGAGCTCAAGGCATATACTGTATGACAGCGTATAACAGGAACTTAACATCACCAAGAGGAAAGCCCATAAAAATAGGTTACATACCTCCCCTCCTACAAAAAGAAACGTCCTCGTTTCAACACCATAACAGAATATGCAAAAATAACATAGGCAGTAAAAAAAAAACACAGGAGTTAACACACACACACAAAAAAATATATATATGCATGTTCCCCTCACACCACTGCACAGTCACGCATGCCACACTATTCCCACGTACACCAGAAAATTCTGATACACATAGCCTCCAGACATACTATACACATATGAAACATGTGCCATCACAGTAAGAACATGTTAAGTGACCTTGACAATCTTTAACCGAAAGCCCAAATTTTTGTTTAATTTCTTCTATTTCTAAACCTTCGCTCCACTCCAACAACGTGACCTCACTTCCGCTCTTAGCGCCTTCAAAATAAGAGCTCAAGGCATATACTGTATGACAGCGTATAACAGGAACTTAACATCACCAAGAGGAAAGCCCATAAAAATAGGTTACACTAGCGGCAGTTTTTACGGGGTTTCTGCTCTCGCGAGTTTGCGCACGGGTCTGTGTGGACATCTTGTGTGCCGCTGTGGTGTTAAAATAGGCTGACCATATTCTGAAATCCCCAAAAGAGGACACATATGCGTGCCAAGGCCAGGACTAGGTGAACATTTGCCAATGATATTCGAACTTGCTTTATAAATAATATATTTATTTATATAAAGCATTTTTTTGTCCTCTGTTGACAGCAGTGTTGGCGCTAGGAATTTTCAAAATGGGCTCCATCAAGTCATAAAAATGGGGTTCCAGAGTACATTTTTGGGGTCCCACTTTTTTGTAAGCTTTTTGAAAAAAATTATAAACGTATGCATTACCCTGTTATATCTCACATTCTATATTGTGTTTTGGAAAAAGGTCGTCATAAACGTTACTTCATTCATTAAAAAAAAAGAAAACAAATGTGTATAGGGCAGGGCCGACATCCGGGCAACTGAGCTACATACGGGTTCTTCGAGCCATAGCAACCTGACTGGCGTTGAAAACAAACCGTCGCCATTACTCTTTAACCTGTCGACCTGCGCTGATTAAACCCGTCATTCTGCCTCCAAAATGCCAAAAAACGGTGTTGTTTTTGGTTGTGCAAACCACAACTGGAAACAGGGAAAACAAAGGTCGTATTTTGTTCTGCCAAAGCGTGCTAAAAGCCCACAGAGACGAGACAAATGGCTTGCAGCTTTACACCGGGAAAACGAGGACGGTTCTCACTGGAGTCCCCCAAAATCCCGGGTCGTGTGTTCGGATCACTTCGTTTCTGGTAAATATAAGGAACACAAATCCACCTTCTTAACCACAACTTGGCTAATGTTGAACCCGTTGAATTTTTACTGAATAACGTTCGACAGCTGAAGTTGTTGTTGTTGCACAACAATAACATACGGTATAAAGGCTATTTCCAGTAATTCAGCAAATAATAACTCATAATACTGAACTGAATTTGAATGAGCTCTCTACAGATATAATAAATATACAGATACTGGTAGCCACCGTGTCATCCTTATTATCATTTATCAACATACCTTGGGTGATTTAACAATTTTTATGTGATTTATTCGTTATATAACAACCGAAGCTAACAACCGACCTGGTGCGCTTGTGAGGTAGACATAAAGATTTCCAAATTCCATGTCCGGCCATTGTGTAGGATTATCAGTCCACGCATCTGCTGGAAGGCGGTAAGGGCAGTCGTTTAATCCAACTACAGCACATTTTAACTCGTATCTTAACCTAGCCTCACTGGAAAGACTATTTACATAATCATACGCCATTTAGAACAGTTTAAAATGCCGTGAAACCTCGTTAAATGCCTTTTCTGTCAATGCTGTGTTCGCTGTGAGCTGGTTTGTTTTCAACGAATTCAATATGGCGACCGGTTGCTAGGGGATTGGCAGGCGGAAGTGACGTAGGTCCGCCCTCGCCTATACATATGTATGTACAATATATTCAGTTATAAACATTCATTCACTTTCTTCTTTCCTTCATGGATCTAAACTTTACCGCTGCTGGTAGTTTTTTCTATGTTTTTATTTAATAAGTTGTAGGTGTATTTATTTCAGTATAAAAGTGTAAAAAGTATCTTGCTCGGGTCATGAAATGATGATAATGGTGTGCCAGGGCATACATACATTTTATATTTAACGCTTAAATCCCTGGAGTCTACATCAACTTCAGATCTATTCCTCATTTAGTTTTTTTATGTTTGTTTTTTTGTTTGTTTGTTTTCCGCCCTTTTTTGTCAAACAAAAAATCATTTTATATTTTTTGGCAAACACACAAAATATGCAAAATCTTCCACCAAAAATATTTTTCAAAGTGGAATATTTGATGTGAATTAATCGGAACCCTTGATAGGTCAATAATTCATAATAACATTGATTTTGATTCAATGTTATGTTTTGAGCAATGATCGTTTGAAAGAAAAAAAAAAACAGCTTTGTTTTATTAGTCAACATTGCAACTGTTTCTAAATTACATTTCACATTTAAGCTTTTTTATTTCACAGTTGTTATGTTTTTGTTTATTTTAATAGTATTTTTAGAATGTGCCGTGGGCCTTTAAAACATTAGCTGTGGGCTACAAATGGTAAAAAAAAATAATAATAATAATCTGCGTCCTTTCTGATTTCAATGCGTTAAAAAGACACAAAAAGTGTGTTAACGCCAACACTGGTTGACAATATAACAAAATAAGTCACATTTATATTCTGTAACATTCACCGTTTTGGAAAAAAAGTGCAGAGGTAGAAATATTCAAAATAACCTCTTGTATTTAATATAAACATAAATAATGCCTCAAAACAAGTTAATTACATTTAAACAAAAAACAGCAGACAAGCTCTCGCTCTGCACAGCTGTTTTGTGCTTTGTAGTGTCTATGGGCTTGTAGATCTTTATTTGCCACAGATACTGTATATAGGTTCCTGCTTTGCACACAGTGCATTCTGCTTCCCATGTGTCACGGCCAGGACAAAAACACGAATACCTTTCCCGCAAATCATCCGTGAAGTTGCATTTACGTTTCGGCTTCTCTCTTGTGTTCTGTCTGTCGCTTGACTGTCTCGCTCTCTTTCTCTGCCCCTCCCTCACGAATGTTGCTGCGTGCGCACACATTCACAATTTAACCCCTTCTGAACTCTGGACGTACATTGAAAATACACGCAACCCTAACTCAAAATACCGGACATTTGAGGCATTTAAGAAACCTCGCCCGGACAGACCGGACAGCTACGCAAAAGAGGACATGTCCGGGGAAAAGAGGACGTTTGGTCAGTCTAATTAATATGAGTGTGTATTATTTCTTTCTTTATTCTTTAGTGGAGAGAGATCCTGTTTACTGTGGACTGTGTGTGACGCCCTGTTGTCTTTGTTTCCATTCAAAAAAGGTATGTCTATTATGAGTTTTTTTGGCATCGTCTATTGTAGAGAAAATATAAAATGAGTTGATGTGAGTGGGGAAAAATTAGTATATTGCTGCACATATTAAGGATCCGTTTTTTTAATATATATTTTTGTTATTTGCTCATGTATATATTTTATATACCGTATTTTTCGGACTATAAGCCGCTCCGGAGTATACGTCGCACCGGCAGAAAATGCACAATAAAGAAGGAAAAAAACATATATAAGTCGCACTGGAGTATAAGTCGCATTTTTGGTGGAAATTTATTTAATAAAATCCAACACCAAGAATATACATTTGAAAGGCAATTTAAAATAAATAAAGAATAGTGAACAACAGGCTGAATAAGTGTACGTTATATGAGGCATAAATAACCAACTGGTATGTTAACGTAACATATTATGGTAAGAGTCATTCAAATAACTATAACATATAGAACATGCTATTCGTTTACCAAACAATCTGTCACTCCCGATCGCTAAATTCGATGAAATGTTCTTCCTCGGTGTCGCCTCTGCTATGCGCCCCGCTAGCGTTCTTTCTTTCTGTTGCTCGATTGCCGTTTTCTGCAGCATATTTCACTACATCCAGCTTGTAATCTGCAGTATATGATTTCCTTTTCGGGGCCATTTTAGTTCAGTCCTTCTCAGTTTTTATAAGTTACCGCCAATGTTGATGTGATCCATTTGAATAGCTCCGGCAGTAGCATATAGCAGTTAGCATATCATGACCCACAATGCACTTCTGCCATGACCCAAATTCTTATTGGTTGACGTGTGAGTGACGATTGCTGACGTTTGTGTGACGATTGCGGACATTTTCTTCGGCTCTTCCGCAAATGAGATAAATAATATTATTTGATATTTTACAGTAATGTGTTAATAATTTCACACATACGTCGCTCCGGAGTATACGTTGCACCCACGGCCAAACTATGAAAAAAAACATTGACTTATAGTCCGAAAAATGCGGTACTGTTTTTTATTTAATTAATTTATTTGAGACTATTTTATGCTTTATTTACCTTTTTTTATTATTATTATTTTATTTATTATTATTTCCACATGTAAGCATAAATAATTTAATTCAGTGAGCACTGACGCTCGGAGCTGTGGAGAGAGATCCTGTTTACTGTGGACTGTGTGTGACGCCCTGTTTTTGTTTCCATTCAAAAAAAGGTGAATAAATCCTCCACGACTCAACTCCTGTGTGTGCTTCACTACAAAAGACACATCGCAGAACAGTAAGGAGGAATGCAGTAAGTCCCACACACTGACATACTCACTTATTCTATACTTTAGGTTCTCACCGTGACAGGTTCAAATCCTGTGTGTGTGTGTATATATATATATATATATATATATATATATACACAGGTAAAAGCCAGTAAATTAGAATATTTTGAAAAACTTGATTTATTTCAGTAATTGCATTCAAAAGGTGTAACTTGTACATTATATTTATTCATTGCACACAGACTGATGCATTCAAATGTTTATTTCATTTAATTTTGATGATTTGAAGTGGCAACAAATGAAAATCCAAAATTCCGTGTCACAAAATTAGAATATTACTTAAGGCTAATACAAAAAAGGGATTTTTAGAAATGTTGGCCAACTGAAAAGTATGAAAATGAAAAATATGAGCATGTACAATACTCAATACTTGGTTGGAGCTCCTTTTGCCTCAATTACTGCGTTAATGCGGCGTGGCATGGAGTCGATGAGTTTCTGGCACTGCTCAGGTGTTATGAGAGCCCAGGTTGCTCTGATAGTGGCCTTCAACTCTTCTGCGTTTTTGGGTCTGGCATTCTGCATCTTCCTTTTCACAATACCCCACAGATTTTCTATGGGGCTAAGGTCAGGGGAGTTGGCGGGCCAATTTAGAACAGAAATACCATGGTCCGTAAACCAGGCACGGGTAGATTTTGCGCTGTGTGCAGGCGCCAAGTCCTGTTGGAACTTGAAATCTCCATCTCCATAGCGCAGGTCAGCAGCAGAAAGCATGAAGTGCTCTAAAACTTGCTGGTAGACGGCTGCGTTGACCCTGGATCTCAGGAAACAGAGTGGACCGACACCAGCAGATGACATGGCACCCCAAACCATCACTGATGGTGGAAACTTTACACTAGACTTCAGGCAACGTGGATCCTGTGCCTCTCCTGTCTTTCTCCAGACTCTGGGACCTCGATTTCCAAAGGAAATGCAAAATTTGCATGGTTCACACATGACTGCATAGCCTCTTCAACATCCAATCTCACTGTCAAATATGCCGACGACACCACGGTGCTTGGGCTCATCAGTAATAATGATGAGACAGCATACAATGCAGAGGTCCAACAGCTGGCTTCATGGTGTGCTAACAACAACTTGGTTCTTAACACTAACAAAACCAAAGAACTAATTGTAGACTTCCGCAGGAAAGGGCAGAAAAAACACGCTCCACTGTTAATTAATAACAATGTCATAGAAAGGGTCAAACAATTAAATTTTCTAGGCGTGAACATAACAGAAGAGCTATGCTGGGACATTAACACTACTTCTTCAGTCGAAAAGGCCCAACATAGTCTTTTTTTTTTTAAGGAAACTGAAATGCGCAAATATTCCGCAGAAATCAATGGTAAAGTTTTACAATTGTGCCATCAGCAGTGTCCTAACTTACGGCTTTTTAGTGTGGTTTGCTAGCTGCACTAAAGCGAACCAAAAGGCCCTCCAGCGAGTGGTTAAAGCGGCGGGGAAAATTACAAGGACGATACTCCCAGAGATGAGTGCCATGTACACAACTCGCTGCCTAAAGCGAGTACATAACATCCTGAAGGACAGATACCACCCAGCACATGGCCTCTTCAACCTGCTACCCTCTGGAAGGAGGTATAGATCGATTCGCGCCAGGACCACCAGAATGTCTCACAGTCTGTATCCCCAGGCTGTGAGACTGCTAAATGAACAGCCTTCCCCTTTGCTGCCCCGGACCATCTTATTACCTCACTCTTCACCACCTCAATAATTGTGCTCTGGACATCGCTGCAACATCGACGTAACACCCATCAGACATCTGACTGTTTTCACCCCCACACCGCCCCTCTTATTGCCATCTTCTTGACAATGCTAAACTGTAAATTATGGTCAACCTGCACATCAATGCAGTTTCTATGGTGCTAGAAAAAGCTAAAACAAATTCTCGTTGACATGTATGACTTAAGTGTTATTATGACAATGTCAATAAAGGAATTGATTGAGCATCAACTTGAGCTCGCAGAATTCAAGAAAAAAAGTATGAGAAGTCAACATCAGCTCCTTGAGTGGCCTGATAATGAACTGTTTCATTTGTAACTTTTATTGCTGTATCTTACCTTAACTGAAACTTGTATTTCTGTATCTTATCTTAACTGAAACGTCCTTAAAAAAGGGAAGCAGGCACACATACAGCTGAATGTGTGGCATTTTTTACAGACAAAATATTGTGTCAGAAAAACACACAAACTCAGTGTCGTGTTCAAAATCAGAAATAAAAGAATAAGACCGGGAAATATTTTCACACTTTCATCATTCAGTCACTCCTCTAATAAACAGAACTATACTGCAGTTATCATGCCATGTATACTGTATGATTAGTGTGTGTGTGTTGAACAGGACATTCAGCAGGTCTTGGATCAGCTAGATCCACACCAAAGGGAGGTGATGGAGACCTACATGAGTGTGTTGGAGTATGAGAAGCAAGAGGCCTCTGTCCTCGCTATGAAGGAGAAGGAAGAGGCCTTACACCGACCGAGCTGTAAAGGAGAAGGAAGAGGCCTTACGCCAAGCTGTGAAGGAGAATGACAGCTTAAGAGAGGAGACTTACGACTTAAAAAAGGAGGTTCTCAACTTAAAATGTAAAGAACGTAGATTCTACCATCTAACATTACAATATGCGATCGTGAGGAGGGCTGACCTCAAGGACGTGCTCATTACAAGAGCTATGCGAGGGGCAGACTGCTGGACCGACCACCGCATGATTCTGACAAAGGTCAGAATGCATGTTCGGCCCCTAACACGTCACGGTGGACCAAAGAGGAAAACACTCAACTGTGCCAGATTCTCCAGCAGCGATACCCGTGACAACTTCCGTCATTCCCGAGCTGAGAAGCTGGCAGACATTGAGCCGCTGATCACCTCAGAGTCTGGGATGGATGAGAAGTGGACCTAGGTTCTCAAAATCAAATGTAAGGAAGGTAGGCCTTAAGCCGAATTGTGGAGGAAAAGGAAGAGGCGTTGAAGGAGAAAGAAGAGGCCATACAGAGAGTTGAGAAGGAGAATGAGGCCTTACATCAAGATAAGGAAGAGCTCTTGAAGCGGGTGGAAGAGTACCCAGAGGAGAAAGGCAGCTTCAAAAAGGAGATTTGCGACTTAAAAAAGGAAGTTAACAACTGAAAATGCAAGGAAGGTAGATTCTACTATCGAACATTACAATATTATTAAGTTTAAGCCATCTCTTGCAGTGGAGTTGATTCAGAGAGAATGTGAAGTTGAGCTCCCAGAAGACAAGAAAAAAGGTATGAGAAGTCAACATCAGCTCCTTGAATGGCCTGATAATGAAATGTTTCATTTGTGACTTGTATTTCTGTATCTTACCTTAACTGTAACTTGTATTTCTGTATCTTACCAAACACAACTTTGAAAATGCAGACAGCCCCTGTGAGTATTTGTTTTCATATACTTCAACCAGGAGAAGTATTTTGTGATAACTTTGTTCTCCACAGCTCAAGTTCCCAGAGAGGGTGAGAAAGATGATGGTGGTGAAGGTACCAGCCAGGACCTGGATGATGACATGCCGGCGGCCAAAAAGGCAAAAAAAAAAAAGAAGTCCAAATAAGGTAGCAGCAGGATTAACACACTAAGGCTGAAACGACGCGTCGACGTAATCGCTTACGTAAATACGTCAACGCCGTTTTTGTGCGTCGACGCGTCACATATTTACGTCACACTACTGTCATGGCGGAGCGCAAAGCAGACGATGCGAGCGGTGCGAGCGAGGGGAAAAAAGCACGCCAAAAGTCGTCAAAAGTGTGGGAGTATTTCAATAAACGGCCTAATAATGTTGTTGTATGCACACTGTGTCGAGCGGAAATGGCCTATCATAGCAGCACAACGGCTATGAACGAACATTTGAAAAGAAAACACCCGACAGCATTCTTGCCATCACCATCAACTAGTCAATCGTCCGCGTGAGTATACGTTGTCATCATTACACAAAAATATGAATGTGTCATTTGTATCTGCATTGTAAATTCATAAACTAAAGCACCGTTTTGCTCTGAGAGGCGCGTTTGCCGTGCCTGTTTAGTGTTTACAAAGACGTGCTCCTCTTTAACGCTGTGGAGAGGCGGGGCGGGGCGCGCCGGGAGCGACGCCGCAATCGTGCCCAGGTGCGCGATCCGCGCACTTGGGCATGATCATCCAATCTCCTCTCGCTGAAGAAAAGGGGAGCAGCAGAGAGAGAGGGAAGAGAGACTGGAAGGAGCCAGAGTGAAGCTGACGTGGAGCGAGAAAGGAGGAGAACCAGAAACAGAGGACGACGAGCGAGCGAGGAAGAGGAGCTGAAAAGCGAGGAAAGAAAGAGAAAAGAGTTGGAAGAGAAAAGACTTTGTGTAAAATTAAAAGATTGTAAACCTGGCAAAGCCGTCTGGCGTTCAGTCTGTCGGTCTTGAAAGAACCCCACGGCACAAGACGTGTCACAAACGCTAACGTTAATTAGTTGTGCAAATACCTTTTACAACATTAACAGTTACATATACTATGTACAAACGAACAATTAACTTTCACTTTAATCATACTATCATTGTTGTGTTATTAAGCAAAACAAGCAATACTTTTACTTTTGTTGAAATGTTTACATTCCAGTTGCAGAGGAAGATGTTCAGACCAAGGTTGTGAAGCTTAGATCTGAGTCTGTTTGGCCTTATTGTGTTAAATGCTGAGCTAAAATCGACAAAGAGCAGTCTTGCATAAGTGTCTTTAAGCTCAAGATGTTCTAAGAGTCTATGGATTACAATAGCGATGGTGTCTTCGGTCGATCAATTCTCCCGGTACGCGAACTGATATGGGTCAAGGGATGGTGGTATTGCCTTTTTAATACGTTTTAATATCAATCTCTTTATGCATTTTGCAGGTATGGAGGTGAGTGCTACAGGTCTGTAGTCATTTAGGCATGAGATGATGGCCTGTTTGGGGATGGGAATTATTGTAGCGGTTTTAAAACAGGCAGGGATCCAGGATGTAGACAGTGACAGATTAAAAATAGAAACAAATACACCCGTCAGTTCGTCCGCGCAGTACTTAAACACACGGCCCAGAACGCCATCAGGTCCAGCTGCTTTCCTTGGGTTGATGTTACGCAAGGTGAGTCTTTCTTCATGCGGGCTGAGGACTGTAACCGTGTCGTCTGAGGAGAGGGGGGGGGCAGTGCTGAGTCTGTGTTTTCCTTGTCAAAGCGGACATAAAAATTATTCAATTCCTCAGCTAAGATGGCGCTGCTTTTCACTGAGGAAGAAGTTGTTTTTTTTAAAGTATGTAATTGCTTTGACACCTTCCCACACCTGCCTAGGGTCTGAGTTATTTAGGAAATCCTGGAGTTTATTATAATGGTCCGATTTGGCAGCATTGATCCCCTTCTTTAAAGCAGTCCTGGCTGAACGGTAGGCATTTGGATCGCCTGATCTAAATGCCATGTCCCTCTCTTTGAGTAACTGTGTCACTTTGTTTGTCATCCAGGGTTTTTTATTTGGTAACACCTGGATTGTTGTAAATGATCTAACACAATCTACGCAGAAGGTAATATAGTTCAGCACAGTTGAGGTGTATTCGTCCAGAGACTCTTGCCAAATCGCACGCTCGTCTCTAAATATGTCCCAAATAAGGCTGAAACGACGCGTCGACGTAGTCGACGTCATCGGTTACGTAAATACGTCGACGTCGTTTTTATGCTTCGACGCGTCGCATATTTACGTCACACTGCCGTCATGGCGGAGCGCAAAGCAGATGATGCGAGCGGTGCGAGCGAGGGAAAAAAAGCACGCCAAAAGTCGTCAAAAGTGTGGGAGTATTTCAATAAACAAATGTATATAATTCGGCATTATTTCGGCCAGTCGGCTTATAAAATCAGAGCCGATCAGTTTACGTTCACGCGCAGGTATAACGCGGCGCGCTCCTGTCTCATCTGCTGGTGCGCAAGCCCGGTAATTAGACCGCTGTGTCAAATCAAGGAGTACAAAAGACGCCAGCGCAGAGTGGAAAAAGGTTTAGTTCATTACAGATAACCCAGAGTTGTGCCAAAAGTATGTAAGATTTAATATTTCTCTTCGTGGGTGTGGCGCACCTGTTGCGCTGGTGAGATGGGAGGGGGGGTTGTGTGCATGTAGCGTGCTTAGTCTGGAGGCTAAATACACACAGTGTGTTATGTAACTGTTGTTTAGTGTTGATATTCTTTGCTTAGTTTGATAAATGTTGGAGCAGTTTGCTTCATCAGCAGGGTGAAGTCGCTCAATTTAAAGGGTTTGATTTAACTGTGTTGGTGAGGGCGTAGAAAAAGGGGCATTTTTCTACCAGTAGACAGCGTTTAAGATTGAGTGTTTCACTGCTAAATTAATAATATATTTATATTGAATATGGATTTTAAATATGTATCTAAATAGGTGGTTAATTGGTTAGGTATTTATGTATTTGCATATTGGGTTTTCTGTTGCATTTATCTATTGTGTTTCTGGTGTTAAATGTATTTTATATGTATCTTGGTGCATTTATGTTGAGACAATTTATTTAAAATCTGTTTTAACTTAAAGGGAAAAGATGTGTCCATTTTCTTGCACTTGTTTAATGGTTAAGAGTTTGATAGCCTAATTAATAATTGTAAATTATGGGATTGATAATTGATTGATTTTTTACAGCATGTTAATCTTGTGGTGTTTTGTCCTTAAAGGTTTTTCACCTACTAAAGAAGCTAAAGGCTACTAAAGGCTACTAAAGGCTACTAAAGACAGCTAATGACAGCTAAAGAAACTAAAGTCTATTAACACTGCTAAAGACTGCTAAAAAGACTAAAGAAGAAAAAAGAAGCTGTTTCTTGGTTGGAAAAACTGTTGCAAACTAAAGGAAAATAAAAGGAAAAAGTAACTACGGTCTGGTCTTTTGAGTGAAATCCAGAAGCCACATTCAGCATTGGTACATCCCTTCAAGTGTGGGATAAGCACAGCGAAAAAAGCAAAACACTTGACAGTTGTTGTATGCACACTGTGTCGAGCGGAAATGGCCTATCATAGCAGCACAACGGCTATGAAGGAACATTTGAAAAGAAAACACCCGACAGCGTTCTTGCCATCACCATCAACTAGTCAATCGTCCGCGTGAGTATACGTTGTCATCATTACACAAAATCATGAATGTGTCATTTGTATCTGCGTTGTAAATTCATAAACTAAAACACTGTTTCGCTCTGAGAGGCGCGTTTGGCGTGCCTGTTCAGTGTTTACAAAGACGCGCTCCTCTTTAACGCTAACGTTAATTAGTTGTGCAAATACCTTTTACAACATTAACAGTTACATATACTATGTACAAACCAACAATTAACTTTCACTTTAATCATACTATCATTGTTGTGTTATTAAGCAAAATAAGCAATACTTTTACTTTTGTTGAAATGTTTACACTGTTACAGAATATTTCGTTTTGCACTTTTTTGTATTGGATGTTTATCTTTATTTTTGCACATTTTAAAGCAAAATAAGCAATACTTTTACTTTAGAAATGCTTATACTATTGCAGAATATTAAGATTTGCACTGGATGTTTACTTTTATATTTGCACATTAAAAAGCAAATAAGCTACTTTTAATTTTGTTAAATGTTAAAAGTTTTAAATGTTTACATTGTTACAGAATATTTTGTCATGTTGTTGTCAATGTTGACTGAGTGGCCATACTTTTTTTTTTGTATATAAAAGTCATGCCTTTTGGAAAAAGCTGGCCAACATTTATTTTTTCATCTTCATTTTAAATAAAAAAAATAATCGGTAAAAGGAAAAATAATCTATAGATTAATCGAAAAAATAATCTATAGATTAACCGATTAATCGAAAAAAATAATCTATAGATTAATCGATAGAAAAATAATCGTTAGCTGCAGCCTTAGTCCCAAAGAGTGTGATGAGAACAATCTTGGATTGATTGATTGAAACTTTTATTAGTAGATTGTACAGTACAGAATAAAAAAATGTACATGAAAATAAATCATGTGAGTGAATGACAGCTTGGTTTTAAAAGCCCTGACATTTGTGTACATTTCATGTAAGAGAATATAGGATATACTTTCTGTCAAAAAGTGATGTCGTCATATACATTGAATCCGAAAACATAATACAAACAAACTAAAGTCCTGCCCCCTGACTTCTGGTGTATAAGTCCCGCCTTCTGGCATCTGGCTGTGATTTGATAAGATATGATTTATATAGATTTAATTTGACAGGTCTAGGAAAGATGTGAAAACAAAAATCTACATATTTACTATATTTAATTAGAATTGATGGCAGCTACAGTCACTGTGTGTATATGTCATAGTCAAACTATCTTGGTTTCTGAAACAGATTCAATATTTTTGACCAACATTAAAATATACTATGCAACAATAGATTGAACAATACTACAAATAATATGAAAGTCATGTTGTTGATTGTATGCTTTAGTTGAAGTTTTAAGACACATCTTGCAGTGAAAAGATGAACAATTAGTTTCATAGGGAAGGTAAATGTTTAAGCTATTAATGCCAAAGTTTTTCAAATCTTCCCATACTACTTTTTAAACTTTAAAATGTTTACTTAAACCCTAACCCTTTCCTTCATAAATTTAAAATATTTTTTCCCAACCAAATAGTTTTTAAGTACCTCATCAATCAATCAAAGTTGATTTATATAGCCCTAAATCACAAGTGTCTCAAAGGGCTCCACAAGCCACAACCACATCCTGGGGTTAGATCCCACTTCAGGGCAAGAAAAAAACTCAAACCAATGGGATACAATGAGAAACCTTGGAGGGGACTGCAGATCAGTTAAAGGAATCATTATTTTGCGTAAATAAGCCCCGTGTCAGCCACACTAACCCATCTAATTCTTGAATCTCCGGCTCTTAGCTTTCTTTGGATTTATCGATCGAGTTCGGCGGGCAGAAAATTGCACACAGAGAGGTGCTAGACTATAAAGTCAGTGCCAATGAGAGTTCACCGTGGTTATGGCTCTAGGGAAAAAACGGTTCTTGTGTCTGTTTGTCTTAGACCTGATGACCCTGTCGGTGAACTATCATAGGCACTGATTTTATAGTTTATCACCTCTCTGTGTGCAATTTGTACTTTCCACCCACAATCTGAATGCTTCTGTATACAGTATTATATTTATTTCTTGTAAACAACACATAAATCGTTCTCAGGACTGGACCGTGCACCTTACCTCCTTTTGCTCTATTTTTCTTTTTCTTTCCTTTCTATGTTTTGCATATTTGTAGACTGTCGCACTGATACTGGAGTTGCTTTTAATCTCATTGTACCTGTGTATAGTGACATTCTAGGCATTCTATTCTAAACTCAAAACCTTCATTTTCTAAGAGACTAAATCATTTTAAAGTAATTTAGGTTAGCCTGTTTTGTCTGAATTTTGTATCTCATCCTATGTTATTATTTTTATATTCTATTTTACATGTTTTGTGAAAGACCGGATTTGCTCAACCTGATGTTTGAATTTGTTGAAAGTGCCTTGATTTTTGTGTACATTGAAAATGTTTGTAGGTACATTGTTCAATAAAAAAAAAAGGTTGTTATGAAGCTGGCTGCGGCGCGTTCTTTCTGACGTCACTTCCTGTGTGGGGCGCGGTCTTTCTGACGTAACTTCCTCTTCGTACCGTATTTTCCGCACCATAAGGCGCCCTGGGTTATAAGCCGCGCCTTCAATGAACGGCATATTTCAAAACTTTGTCCACCTATAAGCCGCCCCGTGTTATAAGCCGCATCTAACTGCGCTAAAGGAATGTCAAAAAAACAGTCAGATAGGTCAGTCTAACTTTAATAATATATTAAAAACCAGCGTGATGTGGGCGCGCATGGAGTCGTATATCAACATGGACGGAGCTGCGTGAAAAAAGCCACCCGGCCTCTTCGCGTAAACTTACCTTAACCACTCGCTCATCTTTTCTTCATCCATCCATCCTTTCGAGTTAGCTTTTATGATGACGCCGGCTGGAAAGGTCTCTTTTGGCAAGGTCTTCCTTGCCAAACTTCCACCATGGGTGGAAGTTTCTGGCCATTAGCATGGCAAGCTAGAACCACAGTGAAGGATGACTTCTCATTCCCTGTGGTGCGAATATTCACCGTACGTGCTCCCGTTGTATCCACAGTGCGGTTCACAGGAATATCAAAAGTCAGTGGAACCTCGTCCATGTTGATAATGTTCTCTGGCCGGATCTTTTTTTTCAGCTATCTTGTTTTTACAATATGCACGGAAAGTAGCCAGCTTTTCTTGAAAGTCTTTAGGCAGTTGCTGTGAAATAGTAGTCCGTGTGCGGATGGAGAGATTGCGTCTTGGAAACCTGTCGCTTAGTAGGAGCCATTTTGTGGTCTTTACAGATGTAAACACACAAAGGAAATGAAACGTAATATCCGCGCGCTTCTTCTTCTTCTTCTACGCGGGCGGGTGGTTGCTTACAGTAGAAGAAGAAGCGCTTCCTGTTCTATGGGGGCGGGTGCTTACCTTGGCGGTTGCTTGCGTAGAAGAAGAAGCACTTCCTCTTCTACGGGGAAAAAAGATGGCGGCTGTTTACCGTAGTTGCGAGACCGAAACTTTATGAAAATGAATCTTAATATTAATCGATATATAAAGCGCACCGGGTTACAAGCCGCACTGTCAGCTTTTGAGTACATTTGTGGTTTTTAGGTGCGGCTAATAGTGCGGAAAATACGGTACTCTGTACACCATAGACATCTTATAAGTAGACGCAGCATCGACTGCTACTGCCTACTGGCAAAAAAATCCCAACTTTTTGAGTGCTGGTACCCTAAAATGGTGACACTTGGAAAAATTCCAAACTTTTTGACACTTAGAAAAAAATCCCACCAATTTTAAATTAACAGAGAGTCAAGATTACTCCCTGCTTTTACCCAAGGGACTAACCTGACCTTTCTATCCGGGGGGGAGGGGGGGGTCTTCTTAAAGGAACATACACCTAGACACTTTGACAAAATCCCAGCTTTTTTTGAGTGACTTCCAACAAATAGAGGGACTAATTAATTCCTTACCCACTAGTTTCCAGGGCTCACCGCGTGGAGGTCGACACCTTGAGCCCCATGGTCCCCTGGCGGGCCACTCCGCCCATTCGGCTGGTACGCCGGTCGGGGCAGACGCTTCACCCTCTTCCGGGCGGCCCTCAGGCTCTTACGAGGAACACCGGGGAGGGGCGCTCACCCCCTCTCTGACAGGCTCTCTGCAACAAAAGATTGGATCAAAGGATGACTCTCAATAGATCGCAACGTTCAAATCCATAGCACTACAAACTTTACAGAATTATGGGAGGTACTCTTCTCCTTCCTCTGTGTGTCTTACTGGAGCCCTATATTACAATCCAGGGTGTTTTTTAGGGCCCGCATGGCCCATTGTATAAGGAGTCCTTATGCAATGGGACATAAGGACCTATTGAATTTGTAAGGTTTTATTATTCTTTATTCTTCCGCCGCCACTTTAAACTGTAATTTGACCCACTTAACATGCTGCAAAACTCCCCATATTTGACCCACACATCAGGACCTGCGAAAATTGCCTTTTTAAAAAAAAACCGAACCACAAAACTCAAAATTGCGCTCTAGCGCCCCCTACGGAAAAAAACCACTAGACTGCCTGTAACTCCCACTAGGAAGGTCGGAGAGACATGAAACAAAAACCTTTATGTAGGTGTGACTTAGACCTACATTTCATAATAGTATATTCTCGGGCAAAAATCAACAGGAAGTTGGCAATTCCCCCTTCAAGACAAAAAAGTACTAAAAACAGTCACTTTTGCCTCTTTGAGCTATAAATTGACCCCCTTAACATGCTTCAAAACTCACCAAACTGAACACACACATCAGGACTGGCAAAAATTGTGATCTAATAAAAAAAACCTAACCCCAAATCTCAAAATTGTGCTCTAGCGCAATTTTTTAATGAAACGCACAAAAAACTGCTCCTCTGATGAAAAAACTGACAAAACTGCCTGTAACTCTCCCTGGGAAGGTCGGAGAGACATGAAACAAAAACCTCTATGTAGGTCTCACTTAGACCTACATTTCATAAATTGACAACCCCCAGCAAAAATCAACAGGAAGTTTGCTATTCCCCCTTCAAAACAAATTTTTTGTAAAAACCGGTCACCTTCCTTCAAAAACTATCTCCTCTGAGCGCGTTTGTCGTTTCGGCTTCAAACTAACACAGGAGAGAGATTAAACCCTTGTGTATAAAATAACAGAACAGTTTTTTAATACCTGCTCCGGTTTTGATTTTATGACCCTTCAAAGACCCGCTGCGCTGCTGTTTTTTTAAGATGGCTGCTTAAAAGCAGGAAGCACCAACGTGCCCACACAATGCAGACAAGGTAGGTACACTAGACAAAAGTCTTGGGACACTTCAGACTAAAAGTAGACAAAAGTATTGGGACACTTAGGACTAGCACCTGCCAAATACGCGGGCCCGACCAATGCTGCTTGCAGCTTTAATTTACATTAGTTATTTGAAGATGAAAAATAAACATTAAAATAAAATAAACATTGAATGTTTATACATATGCATGTTTTTATATATGGACATAAGTGTTTGTTTACTTAACATATTTTCATATATATTTGTATTCAATGTTTATTGTTCTGTTATTATTGTTTCAACAGGCATGTTGTTGCAATAGCAGCTTGGGGCCACAGAGGGTCGCCGTGCTGGGTTGTTTTGTAAAACTTCTATTTTGAAGTCCAACACAGTGAATTACGGGGACCCTACCCCCTTGTTTATAGCTATCAGCACCTAGCCATTTACATGACCTTTATTCGACGACAAGGTGAAGGGACAATTTCTCCTACCTGTCATGCTAGCCTGCTATTGCTATTTCTCTTTTGACGACTTGTCCAGGGTGTACACCGCCTTCCGCCCGATTGTAGCTGAGATAGGCTCCAGCGACCCCAAAAAAGGGAATAAGCGGTAGAAAATGGATGGATGGATGGAAGGCCTGATGAAGGTTTTCTACCGAACCGTTGCTAACTGACTTGTCGCATGTAAATATATCATACTTGCCAACCTTGAGCCCTCTGATTTCGGGAGGTGGGGGGCGTGGTTAAGATATATATATATATAAGAAATACTTGACTTTCAGTGAATTCTAGCTATATATATATACATATATATATATATTTTTTTTTTTATTACATACAGGTAAAAGCCAGTACATTAGAATATTTTGAAAAACTTGATTTATTTCAGTAATTTCATTCAAAAGGTGTAACTTGTACATTATATTTATTCATTGCACACAGACTGATGCATTCAAATGTTTATTTCATTTAATTTTGATGATTTGAAGTGGCAACAAATGAAAATCCAAAA
>NC_084549.2:1015000-1040000 GCF_033978685.3 Nerophis lumbriciformis
TGCTGTGAAATACAGCTGACAGGATGGCGCACCAAACACGAAGCAAGGCCATGGTGCAGGAGAACAAAGGACTTCTTTCATTTAAGGTTTGTGATAAACCATCAAACTCATTCGTTAAAAGGACTCTATAGTAATATAAAGCAAATTTTTCTGGACATTATCATGCAAGAAAAGTTTATTTTTGGGATCGCGATCACCGCGTAATGATTTTTAAAGGTTGCATTATATTATTAACTGTCCCATGTGATCAGCCAGTGCGATTGGAAGTCCATGCTCAATTATTGCCTCCGTAAATAAAACTTCGGCATTTATCACATCCAAAGAATCTGTTTGGGCGACGAAAAACGTTGAAAGTTTTCCACTTGTATCGCTAGCAACGGCATTAGACTTGTGTTTTTTTGTCCCAACGTGGTCTTTTACATCGCTAATTCCTCCGTGTCCGATCGAAAAATCTTGTCTGCACAAGGTGCAATTCGCGTAGTTTTCACCCTTTTTTTTTTTTTTTTTAATGTTAGATATATAACAACGGGCGGATGGCGGGCGGATGCAGTTCTGATCAAACGTTACATCGGGTGGATGGCGGATGGTTGACGACTTTCTGCCGCGGTTGCGGATGAAATAAATTGCCTATCCGCGCATCTCTAATGCATACATATGTATGCATATGTATGCGGGCCTTTTGAATATCTCCCTAATTCTGAGGTCTCAAGGTTGGCAAGTATGGGTTAGGTTGGGTTGCTATCAGTCATCAACAATTTTCTCATCTGATTTAAGTTCATGACTAGGTAGAAACTTGAAATACTTGAAATGCACATGTAAATTCTTCCTTAAAATGTTTAATTTTAATGTTTTCTCCGGCTGTTTTTTTTTTTAGTAAGCGCAATTTAGCGCGGCCCCTTTAAGAAGAGGCGTCCCTCCACACTACATCACCCACAATGCACCGCGACACCTTCAAGCTCTTCCGTCGTGGAACAAAAAGGCGGAAACAAAAGAGCAGCACAGTCCGCCAGTAAAACAAACAAACAGCAGAAAAAGTGCGCTTTAGTTGCAGTTGACAGCTGTCGCCTGGTCGCCGCCTCGTAGCCTCGTAGCCTCGTAGCCTCGTAGCCGAGCTCCAGCTCTTGTCATGGCTTTGAAGAGAATACAGAAGGTGAGTTGGTGTCATTATTCTTCTCATGCACGATGGAGTCAGGAAATGTGGATATAGTCTGTTTTAATTCATCAACCTTTGCCCACTAGTGTCGATACAAACCATTTCAAGTTGAATGTGAAGCCATTAAAAGGTTCATCTTTGAGGCCCAAACATGAACGTCATTAGCTTTCATGCATGATGAGTAAGCTAAGTTAGCTTGCAGTTAGCCTAGCATAGCTAGTAAGGCGTGTCGGTCTGCTTTGTTTTTCTCACTTTTGTCTGCCATTTTATCATCCAATGTCTTCACGCATCTCAGGTCAATTGAGGATTTTTATTTTTTTTTATTGTAGGAGTTGAATGACTTACAGAGGGACCCTCCTGCATCATGCTCGGCTGGACCGGTAGGAGAGGACAGTAAGTTGTTATCTTTACCTATCTTCTGATTACATTACTAGTTGTATTACTAGTTTACCTCTTCTTCTGCAGACACTACTATTTGTATTACTAGTTTATCTCTTATGCAGACATTACTACTTGTATTACTAGCTTACCTCTTATTATGCAGACATTACTAGTTGTATTACTAGCTTACCTCTTAT
The DNA here is from genome assembly GCF_033978685.3 of Nerophis lumbriciformis. Taxonomy (NCBI): domain Eukaryota; kingdom Metazoa; phylum Chordata; class Actinopteri; order Syngnathiformes; family Syngnathidae; genus Nerophis; species Nerophis lumbriciformis. Next base: position 1,016,732 of record NC_084549.2, read on the forward strand.
CAGACATTACTAGTTGTATTACTAGTTTACCTCTTCTTCTGCAGACATTACTAGTTGTATTGCTAGTTTACCTCTTTTTATGCAGACATTGCTAGTTGTATTACTAGTTTATCTCTTCTTATGCAGACATTACTAGTTGTATTACTAGTTTACCTCTTCTGATGACATTACTAGTTGCATTACTAATTTACCTCTTCTGCAGACATTACTAGTTGTATTACTAGTTTACCTCTTCTGCAGACATTACTAGTTCTATTACTAGCTTACCTCTTTTTCTGCATACATTACTAGTTGTATTGCTAGTTTACCTCTTCTTCTGCAGACATTACTAGTTGTATTACTAGTTTACCTCTTCTTCTGCAGACATTACTAGTTGTATTACTAGCTTACCTCTTCTTCTGCAGACATTACTAGTTGTATTACTAGTTTACCTCTTCTTATGCAGACATTACTAGTTGTATTACTAGTTTACCTCTTATGCAGACATTACTAGTTGTATTACTAGCTTACCTCTTCTTCTGCAGACATTACTAGTTGTATTGCTAGCTTACCTCTTTTTCTGCAGACATTACTAGTTGTATTGCTAGTTTACCTCTTTTTATGCAGACATTGCTAGTTGTATTACTAGTTTACCTCTTATTATGCAGACATTACTAGTTGTATTACTAGCTTACCTCTTCTGCAGACATTACTAGTTGTATTGCTAGCTTACCTCTTTTTCTGCAGACATTACTAGTTGTATTACTAGCTTACCTCTTCTTATGCAGACATTACTAGTTGTATGACTAGCTTACCTCTTATTATGCAGACATTACTAGTTGTATTACTAGCTTACCTCTTCTTATGCAGACATTACTAGTTGTATTACTAGTTTACCTCTTCTGCAGACATTACTAGTTGTATTACCAGTTTACATCTTATGAAGACATTAGTTGTATTACTAGTTTACCTCTTCTTCTGCAGACATTACTAGTTGTATTACTAGCTTACCTCTTATGCAGACATTACTAGTTGTATTACTAGTTTACCTCTTATGCAGACATTACTAGTTGAATTACTATTTTACCTCTTCTGCAGACATTACTAGTTGTATTACCAGTTTACCTCTTCTTATGCAGACATTACTAGTTGTATTACTAGCTTACCTCTTCTGCATATATTACTAGTTGTATTACTAGTTTACCTCTTCGGCAGACATTACTAGTTGTTTTACTAGTTTACCTCTTCTTCTGCAGACATTACTAGTTGTATTATTAGCTTAACTCTTCTTCTGCAGACATTACTAGTTTTACTAGTTTACCTCTTCTGCAGACATTACTAGTTGTATTGCTAGTTTAAAGTTAAAGTTAAAGTCCCAATGATTGTCACACACACACTAGGTGTGGTGAAATTTGTCCTCTGCATTTGACCCATCCCCTTGTTCACCCCCTGGGAGGTGAGGGGAGCAGTGGGCAGCAGCGGTGCCGCGCCCGGGAATCATATTTGGTGATTTAACACCCAATTCCAACCCTTGATGCTGAGTGCCAAGTAGGGAGGTAATGGGTCCCATTTTTATAGTCTTTGGTATGACTCGGCCGGGGTTTGAACACACAACCTACCGATCTCAGGGCGGACACTCTAACCACTAGGCCACTGAGTAGGTATTCTTCTGCAGACATTACTAGTTGTATTACTAGTTTACTTCTTCTGCAGACATTACTAGTTCTATTACTAGCTTACCTCTTCTTCTGCAGACATTTCTAGTTGTATTACTAGTTTACCTCTTAAAAAAATATTTTTTGCGAATCAGTACCGTATTTTCCGCACCATTAGCCGCACCTAAAAACCACAAATTTACTCAAAAGCTGACAGTGCGGCTTTTAACCCGGTGCGCTTTATATATGGATAAATATTAAGATTCATTTTCATAAAGTTTCGATCTCGCAACTTAGGTAAACAGCCGCCATCTTTTTTCCCGGTAGAACAGGAAGCGCTTCTTCTTCTACGCAAGCAACCGCCAAGGTAAGCACCCGCCCCCATAGAACAGGAAGCGCTACTTCTTCTACTGTAAGCAACCACCCGCCCGCGTAGAACAGGAAGCGCTTCTTCTTCTACTGTAAGCAACCACCCGCCCCCGGAAGAAGAAGAAGCGCGCAAATTTTCGTTTCATTTCCTTTGTGTGTTTACATCTGTAAAGACCAGACTACAAAATGGCTCCTACTAAGCGACACGCGTATAACGCAGAATTTAAACTTAAGGCAATAAGTCATGCCGAAGAACACGGAAATAGAGCAGCAGCAAGAGAATATAACATAAATGAATCAATGGTGCGTAGGTGGAGGAAGCAAGAAGATGACCTGCGCCAGGTAAAGAAGACAAAACAGAGTTTCCGAGGGAACAAAGCAAGATGGCAACTGTTGGAGGACAAACTCGAACAGTGGGTTGTTGAGCAGAGAGCAGCAAGCAGAAGTGTCAGCACCATCACTATTCGAATGAAGGCAACAAAGCTAGCAAGCGAACTTCACCTGGATGATTTTAAAGGTGGTGCTTCTTGGTGTTTCCGGTTCATGAAAAGACGCAATCTCTCCATCCGCGCACGGACTACTATTTCACAGCAACTGCCTAACGACTTTAAAGAAAAGCTGGCTACTTTCCGTGCATATTGTAAAAACAAGATAGCTGAAAAAAAGATCCGGCCAGAGCACATTATCAACATCGACGAGGTTCCACTGACTTTTGATATTCCTGTGAACCGCACTGTGGATACAACGGGAGCACGTACAGTGAATATTCGCACCACAGGGAATGAGAAGTCATCCTTCACTGTGGTTCTAGCTTGCCATGCTAATGGCCTGAAACTTCCACCCATGGTGATATTCAAAAGGAAGACCTTGCCAAAAGAGACCTTTCCAGCCGGCGTCATCATAAAAGCTAACTCGAAGGGATGGATGGATGAAGAAAAGATGAGCGAGTGGTTAAGGGAAGTTTACGCGAAGAGGCCGGGTGGCTTTTTTCACGCAGCTCCGTCCATGTTGATATACGACTCCATGCGCGCCCACATCACAGATGGTGTCAAAAAACAAGTGAAGCACACAAATACAACACTCGCCGTCATTCCGGGTGGATTAACCAAAGAACTCCAACCGCTGGATATTGGTGTCAACAGGGCATTCAAATCACGACTGCGAACGGCGTGGGAACAATGGATGACCGAAGGCGAACACACCTTCACTAAGACAGGGAGACAGCGCCGGACGACATACGCCAACATTTGCCAGTGGATCGTAAATGCCTGGGCAGATATTTCGGTCACAACTGTGGTCCGAGCTTTCCGGAAGGCAGGATTCACAGAACTGCTGGACAACAGTGACACTGACTCCGATGACTTCGACGAGACGGAACCGGCCATTTTGGATCCCACATTTGCCCAACTTTTCAATTCGGACACCGAAGACGAAGAATTCGAAGGATTTACGAATGAAGAATAACTTCAGAAAGTGAGCGCTATGTTTATTTTGTGTGTTGTGACATTAACGTTCGAGCAACATTATGTTGCTATTGCTCTACACTATTTTGAATTTTACTATGTTTGTGATTGCACATTTGCGTACATTTTGGGACAGAGTTGTTAGAACGCTGGTTTTTAATATATTATTAAAGTTTGACTGACCTATCTGACTGTTTTTTTGACATTCCCTTTAGCGCAGCGTAGGCGCGGCTTATAGTCCGGGGCGGCTTATTGGTGGACAAAGTTTTGAAATATGCCATTCATTGAAGGTGCGGCTAATAATCCGGTGCGCCTTATAGTGCGGAAAATACGGTAATTACAGTCTGCAAATGATGTGTTGTTGTTGAGTGTCGGTGCTGTCTAGAGCTCGGCAAAGTAACCGTGTAATACTCTTCCATATCAGTAGGTGGCAGCAGGTAGCTAATTGCTTTGTAGATGTGGGAAACAGCGGGAGGCAGGGTGCAGGTAAAAAGGTATCTAATGCTTAAACCAAAAATAAACAAAAGGTGAGTGCCCCTAAGAAAAGGCATTGAAGCTTAGGGAAGGCTATGCAGAACGAAAGTAAATCTGAACTGGCTACAAAGTAAACAAAAACAGAATGCTGGACGACAGCAAAGACTTACTGTGGACCAAAGACGGCGTCCACAAAGTACATCCGAACATGACATGACAATCAACAATGTCCCCACAAAGAAGCAACTGAAATATTCTTGATTGTTAAAACAAAGTAAATGTGGGAAATATCGCTCAAAGGAAGACATGAAAATGCTACAGGAAAATACCCCCCTATAAGGAAAAAGCCAAAAACTAAAACACTAGAGCTATGGTGATGCATGCTTGGTTATGGTTTAAAGTCATATCCAACAATTGCAACAACTTCTTTTTACTGTCAAGTGAGTTTGTTGGTGGTGTTCTTCCGCATTTTTTCAACGCAAAAAATTTGCCTTGGCTCAAAAAAGGTTGAAAAACACTGAGTTAGGGGACTCCCTGGACTCAGGTAGTCTTGTCAACAAGTGCGAGGCTCTGTCTATGAGTGAGAAGCCGGCTGGCCTGGTTGACACACTGCAGCCTTCTCTCCACTCACCTGCGCTCCAGCAGCCAGGTTTTACACCGGCCTGCTCTTCCTCCTCCTTCCAGCGCAGGCATTCCACCTGCTCGTCTCACCTAACGAGAGATCTCACCCAGGGGACTGGTGTTGCCCCCCCTTATGATCGAGCAGACACTCCCACTACCTTCAATATTGGTGATTCCATGGTGTGGCAAATCCTCATTAGGGGGGCATGCTGTTTCCCGGTGCCACCATTACGGACATTAAAGAGAAAACGCCGGACATCCTGAAATGCCATCTGATGATGACAAGTATCATTGTCCATGAAGGGGCAAACCACATAATAATAATAATAATTGGCAGCCTGGTGGAAGGGGGGTTAGTGCGTCTGCCTCACAATATGAAGGTCCTGAATAGTCCTGAGTTCAATCCCGGGCTCGGGATCTTTTTTTATGTGGAGTTTGCATGTTCTCCCCGTGACTGCGTGGGTTCCCTCCGGGTACTCCGGCTTCCTCCCACCTCCAAAGACATGCACCTGGGGATAGGCTCCTCCCACCTCCAAAAACATGCACCTGGGGATAGGCTCCTCCCACCTCCAAAGACATGCACCTGGGTATAGGTTGATTGGCAACACTAAATTGGCCCTAGTGTGTGAATGTGAGTGTGAATGTTGTCTATCTGTGTTGGCCCTGCGATGAGGTGGCGACTTGTCCAGGGTGTATGCCGCCTTCCACCCGATTGTAGCTGAGATAGGCTCCAGCGCCCCCCGCGACCCCGAATGGAATAAGCGGTAGAAAATGGATGGATGGATAGATTATATTTGTAAAAAACCCTTTACATTGAGCAAACAACCTCAAAGTGCTACAGTGCATTAAAAAAATATAAAAGATAATACAAATAAAAACTAGAACAGCCTAATAGCTAGAAGTAGCACGCATATATCTAAAAAAAGAAAAAGGCTTTTTTAAAATCATCGACAGTCTGTGGTGCCCTCAGATGGTCAGGGAGGGCGTTCCACAGACTGGGAGCGGCGGAGCAGAAAGCAGGTAGCAGTCTGAACTTCTAAAGCAGGACTTCATCCACCTCCTCAAAACCGTTGCGCAGTTCCAGGTCCATCCATCCATCCATCCATCTTCTTCCGCTTATCCGAGGTCGGGTCGCGGGGGCAGCAGCCTAAGCAGGGAAGCCCAGACTTCCCTCTCCCCAGCCACTTCGTCCAGCTCTCCCTGTGGGACCCCGAGGCGTTCCCAGGCCAGCCGGGAGACATAGTCTTCCCAACGTGTCCTGGGTCTTCCCCGCGGCCTCCTACCGGTCGGACGTGCCCTAAACACCTCCCTAGGGAGGCGTTCGGGTGGCATCCTGACCAGATGCCCGAACCACCTCATCTGGCTCCTCTCGATGTGGAGGAGCAGCGGCTTTACTTTGACCTCCCCCCGGATGACAGAGCTTCTCACCCTATCTCTAAGGGAGAGACCCGCCACCCGGCGGAGGAAACTCATTTGGGCCGCTTGTACCCGTGATCTTGTCCTTTTGGTCATAACCCAAAGCTCGTGACCATAGGTGAGGATGGGAACGTAGATCGACCGGTAAATTGAGAGCTTTGCCTTCCGGCTCAGCTCCTTCTTCACCACAACGTGTGAAGTTCAAGTTCCAGGTACACCTTTTAATTTCTGCCACCTGCGGCAGAGGGACAGGCAGCTTCAACAGGCTGCTTACGTGCCTGTTGAAGCAAAGTGGTCTATGTGTAAATAAGGACAGTCACTTACCAATCGCCAAATGCAGTCGCTGACCAAAGCATTGCATCACTCTGAAGTGTAGATTTCAGCAACAAGGCATCCATCCATCCATCCATTTTCTACCGCTTATTCCCTTCAGGGTCGCGGGGGGCGCTGGAGCCTATCTCAGCTACAATCGGGCGGAAGGCGGGGTACACAACAAGGCACTATATACGTATATATATATATTTTTTTTTAAGTTTGATGTGCATCATCAGAGAATCCTCCGTAAACATGCGAGAGGCAGACTGAGCCAAAGAGGATGCCCTGTGCTTCGCAAAGAAGAGCAAACCACTGTAAGAAAGGCACATAAAGAAATAATGGTATGTTTCAAATACATACCGGTTTCTGAAATACAGCGGTATTAACTACAGTACTGGTGTTTGACCTAGCCCTACATGCACACGTTCTTGTGTACGGAATTGTTTAAAGGTCAACCTGTATGGAAAGTCAAAATGGTGGTCAACCTAGGGATGTCCCGATCCAGGTTTTTGCACTTCCGATCCGATACCGATATTGTTTTTGCATTTCCGATCCGATACCGATACTGACCGATACCGATACTGGCCTATCCGAGCATGTATTAAAGTTTAAAGTTATTTAGCCTACTTAGTTGTCAGAATCATGTTGAAAAGGGTTTTAGTACTCTTGATAACAACTAGCCAGCTGAATTAGGGGAGTTTGAATAATACACAATGGTTGGTAACAAGAAACTGACCTGTTTATTCAAGGATAAACACAAAATAGACAAAATTATACATGACAAACAGAAATGGCATCATTGAACTAGGGCTGGGCGATATGGCCTTTTTTTAATATTGCGATATTTTAAGGCCATATTGCGATACACGATATATATCTCGATATTTTTACCTTAGCCTTGAATGAACACTTCATGCATATAATCACAGCAGTATGATGATTCTATGTGTTTTGATTGATTGATTGAGACTTTTATTAGTACGGTAGATTGCACAGTACAGTACATATCCCGTACAATTGACCACTAAATGGTAACACCCCAATAAGTTTTTCAACTTGTTTAAGACGGGGTCCACTTAAATTGATTCATGATAGTTCAATCCCCACCTAGTGCCAACCTCGTCATGTCCGTTGTGTCCTGAGTAAGACACTTCACCCATGCTCCTGATGGGTGCTGGTTAGCGCCTTGCATGGCAGCTCCCTCCATCAGTGTGTGAATGTGTGTGTGAATGGGTAAATGTGGAAGTAGTGTCAAAGCGCTTTGAGTACCTTGAAGGTAGAAAAGCGCTATACAAGTACAACCCATTGATCATTTATATATACTCTTTTGATGGTGTGGAGTCTGGACGTGTGGCACTGAATGGAGATAAGCGTCTCGACAGACGTCACAATATTTGAACAATGATGACGAAAACTGTTGTCTCTGTCGTGTCCGTGTGTCGAAAATTGTTATGCGCTTATTTTTTTATTTGATTTTGTGCGTGGCATAGATTTGCCGTGCGCAGAGGACGCTTGAGCAGGCGCGCACCTTAGCAGCTGCGCTAGCATCACAGCTAACGTTAGCCATGCCGCTACCTCTCTGCTGGGAGAGGACGTATACGTATGTGACGTGACAGTATGTGACGTATGTCGTGACAGTATGTGACGTGTGTAAGAAGGTGCGCTCGCTGTCTGTGAGAGGGAGACACAGGAAAGAGTGAGAAGAGCCTGTCGTGTAATGCCAGCAGCTAAAAGCAACTGCGTGAGAATTGTGGATGTGTTGAAGGTGTGCTGGAAAATGCGGAACGGAAATTACGGAGCAGCAGAAAAGTGGAATGTATTATTTAAATAGGTGCGTTGGAAAACACGGACCGGGGTTTTTTTTAAAACTGGATCTGGATCGGCATTTTCCCATGCCTTGCCGATACGCAATTTTTGGCAAATATCGGCAGCCGATCCGATCCAAATATCGGATCGGGACATCCCTAGGTCAACCTGCATATAGTGGCCACCTGTCTATAGTGGTCACTTTTTGTTTTCATCAGTGGTCACTATAGACTTTTCTTCAAGGCTCATCTTTCATCCTGTACTCCCAGGTTATCTTTTAGTTTATAATAATAATAATGGATTAGATTTAATATTGCGCTTTTCTATTATTAGATACTCAAAGCGCTCACAGACAAGTGGGAACCCATCATTCATTCACACCTGGTGGTGGTAAGCTACATTTGGAGCCACAGCTGCCCTGGGGTAGACTGACGGAAGCGAGGCTGCCAGTTTGCGCCTACGGCCGCCTTCGACCGCCGCCTATCATTCATTCACCAGTGTGAGCGGCACCGGGGGCAAGGGTGAAGTGTCCTGCCCAAGGACACAACGGCAGCGATTTGGATGTCAAGAGGCGGGGAGCGAACCTGCAACCCTCAGGTTTCTGGCACGGCCGCTCTACCCACTACGCCATACCACTCCCAAGTTTAAACCGAATCTCCAGTTTTTAAGAAATCTTTGTATTTGTAGCTGATGTAAAAGCAATCCTGTGCTCGTAGCACAGTTTGAGGATCTGCAGTATTAGGCCTTGTCGTGGTGTCATTTTCTAAGAGAACTGTTCTTTTCTAGTTGCTTAACAACCTTCTTTTGTCTCTCCTAGTGTTCCATTGGCAAGCTACCATCACAGGACCGGTGAGCCTTTTCTAAATGTTTGCTTCTTCTTCTTTTTTCCTTGTAAAAGGCTGCTTCTGGATGTGTGCACAATGGCTGTTTTATGTTGACTTGAACACCTTTTCACCTGTTTGAAACAGTTTAGACTGGCACACTCTCTGCTAGTGTGACACATTGAAAGCTCTCACATTGTAGTGACAATAGCCTGCCAATGAGTTGTGCTATGCAGTACATACCTGCCAACTACTCCGGTTTTCCCGTAATTAGTACGGTTTTCATCAACCTATTCCGGGTTACGGTTGCAGTGATAAAAAATACGGTTTTTCATTCATTAAAATTTTTTTTTTTTTTTAAGTTTTATTCACGAAATCGCGTAACAACAATGACAATCGACACTGCTTCCCGTAACTTCCTATCGAGCCATTCCGAATGCCATGCGCGAGTCTATTTATAGCACCGCTGCCAAGGACGAGGCCATTGTTTCCAAACGAGCGAACGATCATGGAATCAGCCGGAGAAAAATCGCATACGAGTCTTAAACCGAAAAGAAAACTGCAGTCATTCCGTGAAGAATATTCAAAAGCCTATCCGGGAATAATTATCCGTTCCAAAAAGGGTGAAAACTACGCGAATTGCACCTTGTGCAGACAAGATTTTTCGATCGGACACGGAGGAATTAGCGATGTAAAAGACCACGTTGGGACAAAAAAACACAAGTCTAATGCCGTTGCTAGCGACACAAGTGGAAAACTTTCAACGTTTTTCGTCGCCCAAACAGATTCTTTGGATGTGATAAATGCCGAAGTTTTATTTACGGAGGCAATAATTGAGCAAACAAAAAGGTAATGACACCAATGTTATCTATTGGAATTGTTTAGTACTGTTATACTGTTAAAAGTGTTGATACTATTTATGCTTTCAAGTCCAAGTTGAAGAAATCTTGTTAAATGTTGACAGCATAACTACCAAAATACAGAAGTATGTCCTTAATATTTTTGCAGTGCTATTTCTGTTGAAAAGTTCAAATGATTACATTAGAGATGTGATGTGCCACTTTTCAAGTGTCTGATGGCTTCAATTAATTTTCATTAATTTTTCATATTTTGAATTCTTTTGAAAGGCTTACAAAAAAACTACATTTGAATTGTAATTCCATGCTATTGACAGGACTATTAATTTTAATGAAGTTAGCTTACCATGTTTACAGTATGATAATTGTGATAGAAATGTGAATTTTAGGCACAGAATATTTTTTACAATTGAACAAGGCAGTAGATTATACAAGCTTGGACAGAAAGTTAATAATGACACCAATTTTTTTTTTTAATGGAATTGTTTAGTACTGTTTTACCATTTGTTTACTGTAAAAAGTGTTTATACTTTCAATGAACAAATTGAAGTCTTGTGAAAGGTTGACAGGATAACTGGCATTAACTGTCAAAATAATTTCAAACTATTGAAGTTAGCTTACAGAATAAACATGTCAATCAACCCATATGATTTGTGCTGTAATATTTTTGTTTTGAAAAGTCACTGTGACTGATAGAAAAGTGACATTTTAACCTGTCTGAATGCTAATAATCATTTTGCGTCGGGGGGCGAAGGAACCCCCCACCAGGACTTTGTCCTGGACCTACCGTGGACCCTGGCTACTAGGTTTTTCTGATTTCAAAAGTTGGCAGGTATGGCAGTACATGAGTTTTATTTCATTAAAAAAATTCCCTTTCTTTCTCAGAATGACAGCCCATATCATGGAGGCGTGTTCTTCCTTTCTGTCCATTTCCCCACAGACTACCCTTTTAAACCACCTAAGGTAGGTTTCCAACTCACACATGCACATGTTAGCTTAAAGAAGTATGCATTGCGTCATAACTTTGACCAGTATGTTGATTTATAGTGTAAACTTACATAGATCAGGGGTGTCCAAACTATGGCCATGGTCCAAATGAGGCTGGTTGGCATCTTCTTTTTGGGACAGGAGGCAGCACAAGTTCAATGGGAGGAGTACAGGTAAAAGCCAATAAATTAGAATATTTTGAAAAACTTGATTTATTTCAGTAATTGCATTCAAAAGGTGTAACTTGTACATTATATTTATTCATTGCACACAGACTGATGCATTCAAATGTTTATTTCATTGAATTTTGATGATTTGAAGTGGCAACAAATGAAAATCCAAAATTCCGTGTGTCACAAAATTAGAATATTACTTAAGGCTAATACAAAAAAGGGATTTTTAGAAATGTTGGCCAACTGAAAAGTATGAAAATGAAAAATATGAGCATGTACAATACTCAATACTTGGTTGGAGCTCCTTTTGCCTCAATTACTGCGTTAATGCGGCGTGGCATGGAGTCGATGAGTTTCTGGCACTGCTCAGGTGTTATGAGACCATCACCCAACCATGCAAATTTTGCATTTCCTTTGGAAATCGAGGTCCCAGAGTCTGGAGGAAGACAGGAGAGGCACAGGATCCACGTTGCCTGAAGTCTAGTGTAAAGTTTCCACCATCAGTGATGGTTTGGGGTGCCATGTCATCTGCTGGTGTCGGTCCACTCTGTTTCCTGAGATCCAGGGTCAACGCAGCCGTCTACCAGCAAGTTTTAGAGCACTTCATGCTTCCTGCTGCTGACCTGCTCTATGGAGATGGAGATTTCAAGTTCCAACAGGACTTGGCGCCTGCACACAGCGCAAAATCTACCCGTGCCTGGTTTACGGACCATGGCATTTCTGTTCTAAATTGGCCCGCCAACTCCCCTGACCTTAGCCCCATAGAAAATCTGTGGGGTATTGTGAAAAGGAAGATGCAGAATGCCAGACCCAAAAACGCAGAAGAGTTGAAGGCCACTATCAGAGCAACCTGGGCTCTCATAACACCTGAGCAGTGCCAGAAACTCATCGACTCCATGCCACGCCGCATTAACGCAGTAATTGAGGCAAAAGGAGCTCCAACCAAGTATTGAGTATTGTACATGCTCATATTTTCCCATTTTCATACTTTTCAGTTGACCAACATTTCTAAAAATCCCTTTTTTGTATTAGCCTTAAGTAATATTCTAATTTTGTGACACACGGAATTTTGGATTTTCATTTGTTGCCACTTCAAATCATCAAAATTAAATGAAATAAACATTTGAATGCATCAGTCTGTGTGCAATGAATAAATATAATGTACAAGTTACACCTTTTGAATGCAATTACTGAAATAAATCAAGTTTTTCAAAATATTCTAATTTACTGGCTTTTACCTGTGTGTGTGTGTGTGTGTGTGTGTATATATAAAAACCCCGTTTCCATATGAGTTGGGAAATTGTGTTAGATGTAAATATAAACAGAATACAATGATTTGCAAATCCTTTTCAGTTGAATGCACTACAAAGACAACATATTTGATGTTCAAACTCATAAACTTTTTATTTTTTTGCAAATAATAATTAAATTAGAATTTCATGGCTGCAACACGTGCCAAAGTAGTTGGGAAAGGGCATGTTCACCACTGTGTTACATGGCCTTTCCTTTTAGCAACACTCAGTAAACGTTTGGGAACTGAGGAGACACATTTTTGAAGCTTCTCAGGTGGAATTCTTTCCCATTCTTGCTTGATGTACAGCTTAAGTTGTTCAACAGTCCGAGGGTCTCCGTTGTGCTATTTTAGGCTTCATAATGCGCCACACATTTTCAATGTCTGGACTACAGGCAGGCCAGTCTAGTACCCGCACTCTTTTACTATGAAGCCACGTTGATGTAACACGTGGCTTGGCATTGTCTTGCTGAAATAAGCAGGGGCGTCCATGGTAACGTTGCTTGGATGGCAACATATGTTGCTCCAAAAGCTGTATGTACCTTTCAGCATTAATGGTGCCTTCACAGATGTGTAAGTTACCCATGTCTTGGGCACTAATACACCCCCATACCATCACACATGCTGCCTTTTACACTTTGCGCCTATAACAATCCGGATGGTTCTTTTCTTCTTTGGTCCGTAGAACACGACGTCCATAGTTTCCAAAAACAATTTGAAATGTGGACTCGTCAGACCACAGAACACTTTTCCACTTTGTATCAGTCCATCTTAGATGAGCTCAGGCCCAGTGAAGCCGACGGCGTTTCTGGGTGTTGTTGATAAACGGTTTTCGCCTTGCATAGGAGAGTTTTAACTTGCACTTACAGATGTAGCGACCAACTGTAGTTACTGACAGTGGGTTTCTGAAGTGTTCCTGAGCCCAAGTGGTGATATCCTTTACACACTGATGTCGCTTGTTGATGCAGTACAGTCTGAGGGATCGAAGGTCACGGGCTTAGCTGCTTACGTGCAGTGATTTCTCCACATTCTCTGAACCCTTTGATGATATTGCGGACCGTAGATGGTGAAATCCCTAAATTCCTTGCAATAGCTGCTTGAGAAAGGTTTTTCTTAAACTGTTCAACAATTTCCTCACGCATTTGTTGACAAAGTGGTGACCCTCGCCCCATCCTTGTTAGTGAATGACTGAGCATTTCAAGGAATCTACTTTTATACCCAATCATGGCACCCACCTGTTCCCAATTAGCCTGCACACCTGTGGGATGTTCCAAATAAGTGTTTGATGAGCATTCCTCAACTTTATCAGTATTTATTGCCACCTTTCCCAACTTCTTTGTCACGTGTTGCTGCCATCAAATTCTAAAGTTAATGATTACCGTATTTTCCGCACTATTAGCCGCACCTAAAAACCACAAATGTACTCAAAAGCTGACAGTGCGGCTTTTAACCCGGTGCGCTTTATATATGGATTAATATTAAGATTCATTTTCATAAAGTTTCGGTCTCGCAACTACGGTAAACAGCCGCCATCTTTTTTCCCCGTAGAAGAGGAAGTGCTTCTTCTTCTACGCAAGCAACCGCCAAGGTAAGCACCCGCCCCCATAGAACAGGAAGCGCTTCTTCTTCTACTGTAAGCAACCACCCGCCCGCGTAGAAGAAGAAAAAGCGCGCGGATATTACCGTACGTTTCATTTCCTTTGTGTGTTTACATCTGTAAAGACCACAAAATGGCTCCTACTAAGCGACAGGGATCCGGTTCATGAAAAGACGCAATCTCTCCATCCGCACATGGATTACTATTTCACAGCAACTGCCTAAAGACTTTCAAGAAAAGCTGGCTACTTTCCGTGCATATTGTAAAAACAAGATAGCTGAAAAAAAGATCCGGCCAGAGAACATTATCAACATGGACGAGGTTCCACTGACTTTTGATATTCCTGTGAACCGCACTGTGGATACAACGGGAGCACGTACGGTGAATATTCGCACCACAGGGAATGAGAAGTCATCCTTCACTGTGGTTCTAGCTTGCCATGCTAATGGCCAGAAACTTCCACCCATGGTGATATTCAAAAGGAAGACCTTGCCAAAAGAGACCTTTCCAGCCGGCGTCATCATAAAAGCTAACTCGAAGGGATGGATGAAGAAAAGATGAGCGAGTGGTTAAGGTAAGTTTAAGTTTCCGTGAAGAGGCCGGGTGGCTTTTTTCACGCAGCTCCGTCCATGTTGATATACGACTCCATGCGCGCCCACATCACGCTGGTTTTTAATATATTATTAAAGTTTGACTGACCTATCTGACTGTTTTTTTGACATTCCTTTAGCGCAGTTAGATGCGGCTTACAACACGGGGCGGCTTATAGGTGGACAAAGTTTTGAAATATGCCGTTCATTGAAGGCGCGGCTTATAACCCAGGGCGCCTTATGGTGCGGAAAATACGGTATTTGCCAAAAAAAAAATGTTTATGAGTTTGAACATCAAATATGTTGTCTTTGTAGCATATTCAACTGAATATGGGTTGAAAAGGATTTGCAAATCATTGTATTCCGTTTATATTTACATCCAACACTATTTCCCAACTCATATGGAGACGGGGTTTGTATATATATATACGGTATATATATATATATATATATATAACACCAAGACTTCATTCATGCACATTAGTAATACCGTGTTTTCTGGACTATAGAGCGCACCGGTGTATAAGCCGCACCCACTACATTTCAGAAGGAAAAAATGTTTTTCCATATATTAGCCACACCGGACAATAAGCCGCAGATATACTTTGTACTTCCGGTTCAAAGCACTAAACCGAAGGAAATACTGCAGAGCATCACCTGTAGTGAGCAAACTTGTCTAAAAGATGGTGCCATAGCTCAAACAATAACACACTTGTTCAGGGTCTCTGCTTGTGGTTTATGACAATGTTTTGAATACAAAAGGTTAGGGCCGTTTGCGAAGAAAAATCCATAAATTAGCTGCACCGTTCTATAAGCCACAGGGTTCAAAGCATAGGAATAAAGTAGTGCCTTGTAGTCTGTAATGAAGGTACATTTCTCCCACAGGTGGCTTTTCAGACAAAGATCTATCACCCCAACATAAACAGCAACGGCAGTATCTGCCTGGACATCTTAAGGTCACAGTGGTCTCCTGCTCTCACCGTATCAAAAGGTAGAAAACACTTGTTTACAACTCATGTGATGTTGACTAATCTCAAACCTTATTTGTTTGTCCCAGTCTTGTTATCCATATGCTCTTTGCTATGTGACCCCAACCCTGATGACCCCTTAGTCCCGGACATCGCACACACATACAAATCAGACCGACAGAAGTAAGTTGTTTTTGTTTGTTTCAGCATGTACAAACGTTGTTGTTTGTTTCGGCATGTACAAACGTTGTTGTTGTTGTTTGTTTCAGCATGTACAAACATTGTTGTTGTTTGTTTCAGCATGCACAAACATTGTTGTTGTTGTTTCAGCATGCACAAACGTTGTTGTTGTTGTTGTTGTTTCAGCAGGCACAAACGTTGTTGTTGTTGTTGTTTCAGCATGCACAAACGCTGTTTGTTTCAGCATGCACAAACGCTGTTTGTTTCAGCATGCACACACGTTGTTGTTTCAGCATGCACAAACATTGTTGTTTGTTTCAGCATGCACAAACATTGTTGTTTGTTTCAGCATGCACAAACATTGTTGTTTGTTTCAGCATGCACACACATTGTTGTTTGTTTCAGCATGCACACACATTGTTGTTTGTTTCAGCATGCACACACATTGTTGTTGTTTGTTTCAGTATGCACAAACATTGTTGTTGTTTGTTTCAGCATGCACAAACATTGTTTGTTTCAGCATGCACACACATTGTTGTTTGTTTCAGCATGCACACACATTGTTGTTTGTTTCAGCATGCACACACGTTGTTGTTGTTTCAGCATGCACACACGTTGTTGTTGTTTCAGCATGCACACACATTGTTGTTTGTTTCAGCATGTACACACATTGTTGTTTGTTTCAGCATGCACACACATTGTTGTTTGTTTCAGCATGCACACACATTGTTGTTTGTTTCAGCATGCACACACATTGTTGTTGTTTGTTTCAGTATGCACAAACATTGTTGTTGTTTGTTTCAGCATGCACAAACATTGTTGTTTGTTTCAGCATGCACACACATTGTTGTTTGTTTCAGCATGCACACACATTGTTGTTGTTTGTTTCAGCATGCACACACATTGTTGTTTGTTTCAGCATGTACACACATTGTTGTTGTTTGTTTCAGCATGCACACACATTGTTGTTTGTTTCAGCATGCACAAACATTGTTGTGTTTGTTTCAGCATGCACAAACATTGTTGTTGTTTGTTTCAGCATGCACACACATTGTTGTTGTTTGTTTCAGCATGCACACACATTGTTGTTGTTTGTTTCAGCATGCACACACATTGTTGTTGTTTGTTTCAGCATGCACACACATTGTTGTTGTTGTTTCAGCATGCACACACATTGTTGTTGTTTGTTTCAGCATGTACAAACGTTGTTGTTGTTGTTTGTTTCAGCATGTACAAACGTTGTTGTTTGTTTCAGCATGCACAAACGTTGTTTGTTTCAGCATGCACACACGTTGTTGTTTGTTTCAGCATGCACACACATTGTTGTTGTTTGTTTCAGCATGCACACACATTGTTGTTTGTTTCAGCATGCACACACATTGTTTGTTTCAGCATGCACACACATTGTTGTTTGTTTCAGCATGCACACACATTGTTGTTGTTTGTTTCAACATGCACACACGTTGTTGTTTGTTTCAGCATGCACACACATTGTTGTTGTTTGTTTCAGCATGCACACACATTGTTGTTGTTTGTTTCAGCATGCACACACATTGTTGTTGTTTGTTTCAGCATGCACACACATTGTTGTTGTTTGTTTCAGCATGCACACACATTGTTGTTGTTGTTTCAGCATGCACACACATTGTTGTTGTTTGTTTCAGCATGTACAAACGTTGTTGTTGTTGTTTGTTTCAGCATGTACAAACGTTGTTGTTTGTTTCAGCATGCACAAACGTTGTTTGTTTCAGCATGCACACACGTTGTTGTTTGTTTCAGCATGCACACACATTGTTGTTGTTTGTTTCAGCATGCACACACATTGTTGTTTGTTTCAGCATGCACACACATTGTTTGTTTCAGCATGCACACACATTGTTGTTGTTTGTTTCAGCATGCACACACATTGTTGTTGTTTGTTTCAGCATGCACACACATTGTTGTTGTTTGTTTCAGCATGCACACACATTGTTGTTGTTTGTTTCAGCATGCACACACATTGTTGTTGTTTGTTTCAGCATGCACACACATTGTTGTTGTTTGTTTCAGCATGCACACACATTGTTGTTGTTTGTTTCAGCATGCACACACATTGTTGTTGTTTGTTTCAGCATGCACACACATTGTTGTTTGTTTCGGCATGCACACACATTGTTGTTGTTTGTTTCAGCATGCACACACATTGTTGTTGTTTGTTTCAGCATGCAGAAAGAGTAAACAAATATGTGACATTGTTGTTGTGGTGTGTTTCTGCTAGGTACAACAAACTTGCCAGAGAATGGACTCAGAAGTATGCAATGTAAAGTGTGAACAGAACTGGTTCTGCTGGGAGCACTTTCACTTTCACTTTCACCACTCAAACTTGACATGGCCCAAATTATATTGACTGTTCATTTCCTTCTCAACTCTCAATTGGCATTATTATTATTATTATTATTATTATTATTATTATTATTACCGCTATCACTATTATAATTATGACATTAGCAGTGGTGAGAATACCTCATTTTATTATACATTTGAGATTTATACTGAATGAAACTATGCTCGTTTTACTTTACATTAAAAACATACACATTTGAGTTGCATTTTGTCTTCTTTTTGTGACTATTTACAATAAGATCAGTTCCTGCATTCATCATTTATGTGGCTTATTATTATTGAAGCCTGTTTCTGCCCCTACAAATATCTCCCATCATTATGAAATAAGAGATTTATTTCATAATTCAGACTTTTTATCCCATAACTGACACTTTATCTGGTTTTAACTTATTTCTCATAATTTAGACTTTATCTTTTCATTTTGAACTTTTATCTCACCTCAAAATGGTCACTCTCATAATTTTGATGTACCGTATTTTCCGCACCATAAGGCGCCCTGGGTTATAAGCCGCGCCTTCAATGAACGGCATATTTCA
This sequence comes from Nerophis lumbriciformis, assembly GCF_033978685.3. Lineage (NCBI taxonomy): Eukaryota > Metazoa > Chordata > Actinopteri > Syngnathiformes > Syngnathidae > Nerophis > Nerophis lumbriciformis. The sequence continues at coordinate 1,035,212 of NC_084549.2, forward strand.
AAACTTTGTCCACCTATAAGCCGCCCCGTGTTATAAGCCGCATTTAACTGCGCTAAAGGAATGTCAAAAAAACAGTCAGATAGGTCAGTCAAACTTTAATAATATATTAAAAACCAGCGTGATGTGGGCGCGCATGGAGTCGTATATCAACATGGACGGAGCTGCGTGAAAAAAGCCACCCGGCCTCTTCGCGTAAACTTACCTTAACCACTCGCTCATCTTTTCTTCATCCATCCCTTCGAGTTAGCTTTTATGATGACGCCGGCTGGAAAGGTCTCTTTTGGCAAGGTCTTCCTTTTGAATATCACCATGGGTGGAAGTTTCTGGCCATTAGCATGGCAAGCTAGAACCACAGTGAAGGATGACTTCTCATTCCCTGTGGTGCGAATATTCACCGTACGTGCTCCCGTTGTATCCACAGTGCGGTTCACAGGAATATCAAAAGTCAGTGGAACCTCGTCCATGTTGATAATGTTCTCTGGCCGGATCTTTTTTTCAGCTATCTTGTTTTTACAATATGCACGGAAAGTAGCCAGCTTTTCTTGAAAGTCTTTAGGCAGTTGCTGTGAAATAGTAGTCCGTGTGCGGATGGAGAGATTGCGTCTTTTCATGAACCGGAAACCTGTCGCTTAGTAGGAGCCATTTTGTGGTCTTTACAGATGTAAACACACAAAGGAAATGAAACGTAATATCCGCGCGCTTCTTCTTCTTCTACGCGGGCGGGTGGTTGCTTACAGTAGAAGAAGAAGCGCTTCCTGTTCTATGGGGGCGGGTGCTTACCTTGGCGGTTGCTTGCGTAGAAGAAGAAGCACTTCCTCTTCTACGGGGAAAAAAGATGGCGGCTGTTTACCGTAGTTGCGAGACCGAAACTTTATGAAAATGAATCTTAATATTAATCCATATATAAAGCGCACCGGGTTATAAGCCGCACTGTCAGCTTTTGAGTAAATTTGTGGTTTTTAGGTGCGGCTAATAGTGCGGAAAATACGGTAACTAGATTTATCTCAATTTAATGTTTTAATCTCGTAATTTAGACTCTTGATTAGGACTTTGTATCTCATAATTTTGACTTTGTTTCATAATTTTGGTTTAATGATGATGTATCTCAATTTAAAAATGTTATCTCATAATTTAGACTCTTAATTGGGGCTTTTTATCTCAATTTTGACTTAATTTCGACTTTGTTTCATAATTTTAATTTAATTATGACATCTCAATTTATTTTTATTTATCTCATAATTAAGACTCTTAATTGTGACTTTTTATCTCATAATTTAGACTCAATTCCGACTTTGTTTCATAATTTTGACTGTCACAATTACAACTCATAATTTGGATTTATCTCAATTTCAATTTCTCATATACTACCGTATTTTCCGCACTATAAGGCGCACCTAAAAACCACACATTTTCTCAAAAGCTGACAGTGCGGCTTATAACCCGGTGCGCTTTATATATGGATTAATATTAAGATTCATTTTCATAAAGTTTCGGTCTCGCAACTACGGTAAACAGCCGCCATCTTTTTTCCCCGTAGAAGAGGAAGTGCTTCTTCTTCTACGCAAGCAACCGCCAAGGTAAGCACCCGCCCCCATAGAACAGGAAGCGCTTCTTCTTCTACTGTAAGCAACCACCCGCACGCGTAGAAGCAGAAAAAGCGCGCGGATATTACGTTTCATTTCCTTTGTGTGTTTACATCTGTAAAGACCACAAAATGGCTCCTACTAAGCGACAGGGATCCGGTTCATGAAAAAACGCAATCTCTCCATCCGCACACGGACTACTATTTCACAGCAACTGCCTAAAGACTTTCAAGAAAAGCTGGCTACTTTCCGTGCATATTGTAAAAACAAGATAGCTGAAAAAAAGATCCGGCCAGAGAACATTATCAACATGGACGAGGTTCCACTGACTTTTGATATTCCTGTGAACCGCACTGTGGATACAACGGGAGCACGTACGGTGAATATTCGCACCACAGGGAATGAGAAGTCATCCTTCACTGTGGTTCTAGCTTGCCATGCTAATGGCCAGAAACTTCCACCCATGGTGATATTCAAAAGGAAGACCTTGCCAAAAGAGACCTTTCCAGCCGGCGTCATCATAAAAGCTAACTCAAAGGGATGGAGTGATGAAGAAAAGATGAGCGAGTGGTTAAGGGAAGTTTACGCGAAGAGGCCGGGTGGCTTTTTTTCACGCAGCTCCGTCCATGTTGATATACGACTCCATGCGCGCCCACATCACGCTGGTTTTTAATATATTATTAAAGTTTGACTGACCTATCTGACTGTTTTTTTGACATTCCTTTAGCGCAGTTAGATGCGGCTTACAACACGGGGCGGCTTATAGGTGGACAACGTTTTGAAATATGCCGTTCATTGAAGGCGCAGCTTATAACCCAGGGCGCCTTATGGTGCGGAAAATACGGTATTTTATCTCAATTTTGACTCTCATAATTTTGAGTTTTACTTTGTGTCTGATTGTTGACTATCTTATAACGACTTTTTAAATAATTAATTTTAATTAATTTCATAAGTAGGATTTTTAATTTCGATTTTTTAATCTCCAAATGATGACTCCAAGTCAGTTCCTGCCTGTTACAACCTGAGTGTCCACTAGAGGGTAGCATTCACTTGCACTGCACATGCCTGAGGCCATTCCAAACAATATCAGTTTCCTAGTCTTTGTTCCATTTAATTCTAATGTCGTACATGCCTATGGAGTGCAGTGATCTAAAAAAGTAAACTTATTGTGGGTCGACATTTAGATGAAATATGATTGAGCTGCTGGACAAATGACCACTAATAGGAGTATAAACATTGCAGAAGTAAATCAAACATATATACTCTGTCTTCTTTCACTTGGTGTGTTTGACTGCTTGTTATCTTTGAAGTGTCCCGTATTGCTTCCCTTTCCCCCCCCCCTGACAGGATGTGGAGTGTTTCCTCAACAGGCCCATAAAGAGCTGCATGCTGGCTCTGCAGAAATCAAGTGCAGAAATGTCCATTAAAGCAAGACGTCTCATCTTGTAATCTCATCGCAGTGCTGGAAGAATAGACGTTCTTGGAGCAGATCCCCTAAGGTGCATACACAATAATATAGTATAATAAATAGTAAAAAAAAAAAAGAAAAAGGGAAGATATGTATCTATATATATGTATATATCCATACATATGCATGCATATATATATATATATATATATATATATATATAAGAGATGCACGGTTTGCGGGCACAACCGCGGATTATCCGTGGAATAATCCGCGGATCGGGCGGATGAAATAAAAAAAAATTAGATTTTATCGTCGGGTCGGGCGGTTGAAATAAAAAAAAATTAGATTTTAAATAGATTCAGGCGGGTGGCAGTTAAACCAATTGGTAAATATATATACATAGTTAAATGTTGTTACCCACATACGAAAAACGAGCAGGCACCTGCAGCATATGCCACAACAGAAGAAAAAAACAAAAAAAGAGATGGACACTTTTACGGAGCGGAGAAGGGACGCCTCGCCGGGGTCCGGGACCGAGGCCCCTTCCCCCGAGAGGGCCCCACCGCGGGAGCCGTAGCTGAGGCGATCCGCGAGAAGGGCCCGACGCACGTCCAGGGTCACCACCGCGCCCACCGCACCGACACCCCGCCTCGTCCGCCTTCGCCGCGGCCGGCGTCACGCGCAGAAGGTAAGCAGCTTACCTGCCCGCCACCCCCGTGGCCGGGGGCTCGTAACAGGGGTCACTCCGCGCGCTCCGCCCGCGCAGCTTACCTGCCCGCCACCCCTGTTGCCGGGGGCGCGTAACAGGGGTCACTCCGCGCGCAGTGCGCTCACAAAAGGGGTGGGGCTCACCCTGGTTGATATAGACAGCAGGACGGTGGCCATGGAAGTCGGAACCCGCTAAGGAGTGTGTAACAACCCACCTGCCGAATCAACTAGCCCTGAAAATGGATGGCGCTGGAGCGTCGGGCCCATATACCCGGCCGTCGCCGGCAGCGAGACGCGCTTGGAGGTGCGCTCAGCGCGGCTCCCACATGATTGCGCACTGGTGTGCGTCTGGGCCGTGACAGCGTGGCACGCATTGAATGTCTCTGCTACATTGGATCAGTCTCCTTTCTTTAACAGGCAAAAGCTTTATAACCTCACTAATGCCTTGCATCGTCTATATTAGATATATAACAACGGGCGGGTGCGGTTTTGAAAAAATGTTAGATCGGGTGGATGGCGGATGGTTGACGACTTTCTGATGCGGTTGCGGATGAAATAATTGCCTATCCGCGCATCTCTAATATATATATATATATATATATATATATATATATATGTGTGTGTGTGTATGATTAACTTGTGTGATGACTGTATTATGCTGATAGTATATATTTGTACCATGAATTGATTAACGTGGAACCCGATTCAAACAAGTTGAAAAACTTATACGGGTGTTACCATTTAGTGGTCAATTGTACGGAATATGTACTGTACTGTGCAATCTACTAATAAAAGTTTCAATCAATCAATATATATATGTGTAGATGTGTGTGTGTATGTATGTATATATATATATATATATATATATGTATATATATATATATTAAGGCTGCAACTAACGATTAATTTGGTAATCGATTAATCTGTCGATTATTGCTTCGATTAATCGATTAATAATCGGATAAAAGAGACAAACTACATTTCTATCCTTTCCAGTATTTTATTGGGGGGGGAAACCGCATACTTGTTTTGATTATTGTTTCTCAGCTGTTTGTACATGTTGCAGTTTATAAATAAAGGTTTATAA
>NC_084549.2:1045000-1095000 GCF_033978685.3 Nerophis lumbriciformis
TATAAACAACTACATATTCACTCTCTACTGTTCACTAGTGTTACATATCTGATTATTTTTATTATTATTATTATTATTATTATTATATAAACAACTACATATTCACTCTCTACAGCTCACTAGTGTTACATATCTGACTTATTATTATTATTATTATTATATAAACAACTACATATTCACTCTGTACTGTTCACTAGTGTTACATATCTGACTTATTATTATTATTATTATTATTATTATTATTATATAAACAACTACATATTCACTCTGTACTGCTCAGTAGTGTTACATATCTGATTATTATTATTATTATTATTATTATTATATTATTGTTATAGAAACAACTACATATTCACTCTCTACTGCTCACTAGTGTTACATATCTAATTATTATTATTATATTATTATTATTATTATTATTATAGAAACAACTACATATTCACTCTGTACTGCTCACTAGTGTTACATATCTGATTATTATTAGTATTATTATATTATTATTGTTATATAAACAACTACATATTCACTCTCTACTGCTCACTAGTGTTACATATCTGATTATTATTATTATTATTATTATTATATTATTATTGTTATAGAAACAACTACATATTCACTCTCTACTGCTCACTAGTGTTACATATCTAATTATTATTATTATATAAACAACTACATATTCACTCTGTACTGTTCACTAGTGTTACATATCTGACTTATTATTATTATTATTATTATTATTATTATTATTATATAAACTACATATTCACTCTGTACTGTTCACTAGTGTTATATATCTGACTTATTATTATTATTATTATTATTATTATTATATAAACAACTACATATTCACTCTGTACTGTTCACTAGTGTTACATATCTGACTTATTATTATTATTATTATTATTATTATTATATAAACAACTACATATTCACTCTGTACTGCTCACTGGTGTTACATATCTGACTTATTGTGCAGAAATATGTGCAATAACTACAAATGTGCGCTTCATTCACTAACTGTGTTACCAAAAAGATAAGTTATAATAATGCATCATATTGGATATAGAACAGTGTTTTTCAACCTTTTTTGAGCCAAGGCACATTTATTTCATTGAAAAAATGCGGAGTCACACCACCAGCAGAAATCATTAAAAAACTAAACTCAGTTGACAGTAAAAAGTTGTTGTGGCAATTGTTGGATATGACTTTGAAGCATAACCAAGCATGCATCACTATAGCTCTTGTCTCAAAGTAGGTGTACTGTCACCACCTGTCACATCACACCCTGACTTATTTGGACTTTTTTGCTGTTTGCCTATGTGTAGTGTTTTACTTCTTGTCTTGCACTCCTATTTTAGTGGCTTTTTCTCTTTTTTTGGTATTTTCCTGTAGCAGTTTCATGTCTTCCTTTGAGCGATATTTCCCGCATCTACTTTGTTTTAGCAATCAAGAATATTTCACTTGTTTTTATCCTTCTTTGTGGGGACATTGCTGATTGTCATGTCATGTTCGGATGTACTTTGTGGACGCCGTCTTTGCTCCGCAGTAAGTCTTTGCTGTCGTCCAGCATTCTGTTTTTGTTGACTTTGTAGTCAGTTCAGTATTAGTTTTGTTCTGCATAGCCTTCCCTAAGCTTCAATGCCTTTTCTTAGGGGCACTCACCTTTTTGTTTATTTTTGGTTTAAGCATTAGATACCTTTTTACCTGCACACTGCCTTCCACTGTTTCCGACATGATATGATATGGTATTACACGCCGAGCTCTAGACAGCACCGACACTCAACAACAACACATCATTTGCAGACTATAATTACTGCTTTGCCAAAAATATTTTTAACCCAAATAGGTTAAATTAAATAATCTCTCACAGCACACTACTGTGCCGCGGCACGGTGGTTGAAAAACACTGATATAGAGAACATACAAACCCTTTATTTAATCACAATTTGGTGCATTTTCAAACATGTAAAATGATGCAAACTATAACCTGCTAGCCAAGAATGTACAACAATTCTTCTCAACTAAAGAGGAGAAATATAACCTGAGAGGGAAATCTAATTCAAAACATGTGTACACTCCTACAACACTTAAAACCTTTTAGTATATCCATCCATCCATCAGTCCATTTTCTACCGCTTGTCCCGTTCAGTATGTGGAATTAAATGAGGGAACGGATGAAGCGAAGCAATGAAAGAAGGCAGCAATACGATTCAGTTGAAGAGACTGTTCAAACTACAAGTGTTCACTAAGTACAAGAATGAAAAGAGGTAGGATCAAATAAGCTCGGCTTCTTCCTACTCCTTTTCGGACGTGCTGTAATGAAACAACTGGAGATGCGTGACGATTACATTTCCATTGTATCATATGCATGTTCCACATCAACTGAACTGAATACAATGAGCTCATATAATTAGGGCTGCAGCTAACGATTATTTTTCTATCGATTAATCTATAGATTATTTTTTTTCGATTAATCGGTTAATCTATAGATTATTTTTTTCGATTAATCTATAGATTATTTTTCCTTTTACCGACTTTTTTTTAAATTTAAAATGAAGAGGAAAAAATAAATGTAGGCCAGTTTTTTCAAAAGGCATGGCTTTTATTTACCAAAAAAAAAGTATGGCCACTCAGTCAACATTGACAACAACATGACAAAATATTCTGTAACAATGTAAACATTTAAAACTTTTAACATTTAACAAAATTAAAAGTAGCTTATTTGCTTTTTAATGTGCAAATATAAAAGTAAACATCCAGTGCAAATCTTAATATTCTGGAATAGTATAAGCATTTCAAAAGTAAAAGTATTGCTTATTTTGCTTTAAAATGTGCAAAAATAAAGATAAACATCCAATACAAAAAAGTGCAAAACGGAAATATTCTGTAACAAGTGTAAACATTTCAACAAAAGTAAAAGTATTGCTTATTTGCTAAAATGTGCAAAAATAAAGCTAAACATCCAATACAAAAAAGTGTACAGTGTAAACATTTCAACAAAAGTAAAAGTATTGCTTATTTTGCTTAATAACACAACAATGATAGTATGATTAAAGTGAAAGTTAATTGTTGGTTTGTACATAGTATATGTAACTGTTAATGTTGTAAAAGGTATTTGCACAACTAATTAACGTTAGCGTTTGTGACACGTCTTGTGCCGTGGGGTTCTTTCAGGACCGACAGACTGAACGCCAGACGGCTTTGCCAGGTTTACAATCTTTTAATTTTACACAAAGTCTTTTCTCTTCCAACTGCGCGGATCGCGCACCTGGGCACGATTGCGGCGTCGCTCCCGGCGCGCCCCGCCTCGCCGCCTCTCCACAGCGTTAAAGAGGAGCGCGTCTTTGTAAACACTGAACAGGCACGCCAAACGCGCCTCTCAGAGCGAAACGGTGCTTTAGTTTATGAATTTACAACGCAGATACAAATGACACATTCATGTTTTTGTGTAATAATGACAACGTATACGCACGCGGACGATTGACTTGTTGATGGTGATGGCAAGAACGCTGTCGGGGGTTTTCTTTTCAAATGTTCGTTCATAGCCGTTGTGCTGCTATGATAGGCCATTTCCGCTCGACACAGTGTGCATACAACAACATTATTAGGCCGTTTATTGAAATACTCCCACACTTATGACGACTTTTGGCGTGCTTTTTTCCCCTCGCTCGCATCGTCTGCTTTGCGCTCCGCCATGACAGTAAAGTAGTGTGACGTAAATATGCGACGCGCCGACGCACAAAAACGGCGTCGACGTATTTACGTAACCGATGACGTCGACTACGTTGACGCGTCGTTTCAGCCTTACATATAATATACATAAAGATTAAATATATTCATCCATTTGTTTTAACTGCTTGTATCAGGGAATTATTATATCATAATTATACTCTTATTGTTTTGAGTGATTCTGAAACATTGTCATTTAATTTAATTGATTCATTAATTAAACAATAAACAACGTCCCATACCGTATGCGTTGAATTTGCCCTCACCTCAGCTTGTCCTGAACAATTTGGAGCTAATCCTCCTTTTTCATTGTCCCATTTAAAGCACACGTTCCATTGTGGGAATTTTTCCAGTTCAACAAACAACTTTGTTTTTTTGTCCTGATTAAGAGGAATTATTTGACGGTTGAAAAGTAGTCGCCAGAAAAAAAGGGTGGAAATAGGGCTTTGCAAAAAATGGAATTCTGGAAAATCCTGGAATTTTTTTTTTTACTTGGGAAAAATGATCGTTTGGATGTCCAGGATGAGTGGAATGTGTTGAAGTTGGAATGGGTTGAAAAATGTGGAAATTGTGCAACTTGGAAAAATGTCCCATTCATTTTGAATGGGGAAAAATGTCCCTGAAAACTGGGAATTCTTGGAAATCCGGGAATTTTTTTTAAATTGTTGAAGGGGAGCACACAATTTTGAAAATGTTGAATATTTTGGAGTTGGAACGGTTTGAATCGGATGAAAAATTGTGGAACTTTGAAAAATGTCCCATTGATTTCAATGGGACATTTCATGAAAATGTGTGAATTTTGGGAAAAGCAGGATTTTTTTTTTAGAAAATGTTAAAAGACTTGAATTTGGAGCTAATCCTCCTTTTTCATTGTCCCATTTAAAGCACACGTTCCATTGGCAGCAAAACAGGCCCAGAGCATAATACTACCACCACCATGCTTGGCGGTAGGAATGGTGCTTCTGGGATTAATGGCCTCACCTTTTCTCCTCCAAACATATTGCTGGTGGCCAAACAGCTCCATTTTTGTTTCATCTGACCACAGAACTTTCCTCCAGAAGGTTTTATATTTGTCCATGTGATGTCAGATGAAACAAAAATGGAGCTGTTTGGCCACCTTTGACAACCTAAAACATCAGCCCGGAGGTTGGGTCTTGGGCGCAGTTGGGTGTTCCAACAGGACAATGACCCCAAACACACCTCAAAAGTGGTCAAGGAATGGCTAAATCAGGCTAGAATGAAGGTTTTAGAATGGCCTTCCCAAAGTCCTGACTTAAAGGTGTGGACAATGCTGAAGAAACAAGTCCAACACATTTATCTGAACTGCAGCAATTTAGTGGTCAAGTGGTCAAGCAGAAGCTTGTGGATGGCTACCAAAAGCGCCTTATTGCAGGTAAACTTGCCAAGGGACATGTAAGCAAATATTAACATTGCTGTATGTATACTTTTCACCCTCACATTTTCAGTAGAGCCATAATAAATTCATCAAAGAAGCAAACTTCATGAATGTTTTTTGTGAGCAACAAGTATGTGCTCCAATCACTACATCACAAAACAATAAGAATTAAAGCTCCAAGCAGCATTGGTCGGGCCCGCATATTTGGCAGGTGCTAGTCCTAAGTGTCCCAATACTTTTGTCCAGTTTTAGTAGTACGTGTCCCAATACTTTTGTCAAGTTGTAGTCCTAAGTGTCCCAATACATTTGTCAAGTTTTAATCCTAAGCGTCCCAATACTTTTGTCCAGTTTTAGTCCTAAGTGTCCCAATACTTTTGTCAAGTTTTAGTCCTAAGTGTCCCAATACTTTTGTCCAGTGGTAATCCGAAGTGTCCCAATATTTATGTCAAGTTGTAGTCAAGTGTCCCAATACTTTTGTCAAGTTTTAGTCCCAAGTGTCCCAAAACTTTTGTCAAGTTTTAGTCCCAAGTTTCCCAATACTTTTGTCAAGTTGTAGTCCCAAGTGTCCCAATACTTTTGTCCAGTTTTAGTCCTAAGTGTCCCAATACTTTTGTCCAGTTTTAGTAGTACGTGTCCCAATACTTTTGTCAAGTTTTAGTCCCAAGTGGCCCAATACTTTTGTAAAGTTTTAGTCCTAAGTGTCCCAATACTTTTGTCCAGTGGTAATCCGAAGGGTCCCAATATTTATGTCAAGTTGTAGTCAAGTGTCCCAATACTTTTGTCAAGTTTTAGTCCCAAGTGGCCCAAAACTTTTGTCAAGTTTTAGTCCCAAGTTTCCCAATACCTTTGTCAAGTTGTAGTCCCAAGTGTCCCAATACTTTTGTCCAGTTGTCGTCCTAAGTGTCCCAATACTTTTGTCCAGTTTTAGTAGTACGTATCCCAATACTTTTGTCAAGTTGTAGTCCTAAGTGTCCCAATACATTTGTCAAGTTTTAATCCTAAGTGTCCCAATACTTTTGTCCAGTTTTAGTCCTAAGTGTCCCAAAACATTTGTCCAGTTTTAGTCCCAAGTGTCCCAATACTTTTGTCCAGTGGTAGTACTATGTGTCCCAATACTTTTGTCAAGTTTTAGTCCTAAGTGTCCCAATACTTTTGTCCAGTGGTAATCCGAAGGGTCCCAATATTTATGTCAAGTTGTAGTCAAGTGTCCCAATACTTTTGTCAAGTTTTAGTCCCAAGTGGCCCAAAACTTTTGTCAAGTTTTAGTGCCAAGTTTCCCAATACTTTTGTCAAGTTGTAGTCCCAAGTGTCCCAATACTTTTGTCCAGTTGTCGTCCTAAGTGTCCCAATACTTTTGTCCAGTTTTAGTAGTACGTGTCCCAATACTTTTGTCAAGTTGTAGTCCTAAGTGTCCCAATACATTTGTCAAGTTTTAATCCTAAGTGTCCCAATACTTTTGTCCAGTTTTAGTCCTAAGTGTCCCAAAACATTTGTCCAGTTTTAGTCCTAAGTGTCCCAATACTTTTGTCAAGTTTTAGTCCTAAGTGTCCCAATACTTTTGTCCAGTGGTAATCCGAAGGGTCCCAATATTTATGTCAAGTTGTAGTCAAGTGTCCCAATACTTTTGTCAAGTTTTAGTCCCAAGTGGCCCAAAACTTTTGTCAAGTTTTAGTCCCAAGTTTCCCAATACTTTTGTCAAGTTGTAGTCCCAAGTGTCCCAATACTTTTGTCCAGTTGTCGTCCTAAGTGTCCCAATACTTTTGTCCAGTTTTAGTAGTACGTGTCCCAATACTTTTGTCAAGTTTTAGTCCCAAGTGGCCCAATACTTTTGTCAAGTTTTAGTCCTAAGTGTCCCAATACTTTTGTCCGGTGGTAATCCGAAGTGTCCCAATATTTATGTCAAGTTGTAGTCAAGTGTCCCAATACTTTTGTCAAGTTTTAGTCCCAAGTGTCCCAAAACTTTTGTCAAGTTTTAGTCCCAAGTTTCCCAATACTTTTGTCAAGTTGTAGTCCCAAGTGTCCCAATACTTTTGTCCAGTTGTCGTCCTAAGTGTCCCAATACTTTTGTCCAGTTTTAGTAGTACGTGTCTCAATACTTTTGTCAAGTTGTAGTCCTAAGTGTCCCAATACATTTGTCAAGTTTTAATCCTAAGTGTCCCAATACTTTTGTCCAGTTTTAGTCCTAAGTGTCCCAAAACATTTGTCCAGTTTTAGTCCTAAGTGTCCCAATACTTTTGTCCAGTGGTAGTTCTATGTGTCCCAATACTTTTGTCAAGTTTTAGTCCCAAGTGGCCCAATACTTTTGTCAAGTTTTAGTCCTAAGTGTCCCAATACTTTTGTCCAGTGGTAATCCGAAGTGTCCCAATATTTATGTCAAGTTGTAGTCAAGTGTCCCAAAACTTTTGTCAAGTTTTAGTCCCAAGTTTCCCAATACTTTTGTCAAGTTGTAGTCCCAAGTGTCCCAATACTTTTGTCCAGTTGTCGTCCTAAGTGTCCCAATACTTTTGCCCGGTGGTAGTCATAAGTGTCCCAAGACTTTAGTCTAGTGTACCTACCTTGTCTGCATTGTGTAGGCACGCTGGTGCTTCCTACTTTTAAGCAGCCATCTTAAAAAAACAGCAGCGCAGCGGTTCTTTGAAGGGTCATAAAATCAAAACCGGAGCAGGTATTAAAACGCTGTTCTGTTATTTTATACACAAGGGTTCAATCTCTCTCCTGTGTTAGTTTGAAGCCGAAACGACAAACGCGCTGAGGAGATTTTGAAGAAAGGTGACCGGTTTTTACAAACATTTTGTTTTGAAGGGGGAATAGCAAACTTCCTGTTGATTTTTGCTGGGGGTTGTCAATTTATGAAATGTAGGTCTAAGTGAGACCTACATAGAGGTTTTTGTTTCATGTCTCTCCGACCTTCCCAGTGGGAGTTACAGGCAGTTTTGTCAGTTTTTTCATCCGAGGAGCAGTTTTTTGTGCGTTTTATTAAAAAATTGCGCTAGAGCACAATTTTGAGATTTGGGGTTAGGTTTTTTTTATTAGATCACAATTTTTGCCAGTCCTGATGTGTGTGTTCAGTTTGGTGAGTTTTGAAGCGTGTTAAGGGGGTCAAATTAGGGTCGAAAGATCGAAACTTTATGAAAATGAATCTTAATATTAATCCATATATAAAGCGCACCGGGTTATAAGCCGCACTGTCAGCTTTTGAGTAAATTTGTGGTTTTTAGGTGCGGCTAATAGTGCGGAAAATACGGTATGTTATTTATCTCTCATATTACAGTGCAGTATTTGTCTTATTTTGTAGTATGTGTGTTATTTATCTCTCATATTACACTGCAGTATTTGTCTTATTTTGTAGTATTGTGTATGCTATTTATCTCTCATATTACACTGCAGTATTTGTCTTATTTTGTAGTATTATGTATGTTATTTATCTCTCATATTACAGTGCAGTATTTGTCTTATTTTGTAGTATTATGTATGTTATTTATCCCTCATATTACAGTGCAGTATTTGTCTTATTTTGTAGTATTATGTATGTTATTTATCTCTCATATTACACTGCAGCATTTGTCTTTTTTTGTAGTATTATGTATGTTATTTATATCTCATATTACAGTGCAGTATTTGTCTTGTTTTGTAGTATTATGTATGTTATTTATCTCTCATATTACACTGCAGTATTTGTCTTATTTTGTAGTATGTGTTATTTATATCTCATATTACACTGCAGTATTTGTCTTATTTTGTAGTATTGTGTATGCTATTTATCTCTCATATTACACTGCAGTATTTGTCTTATTTTGTAGTATTATGTATGTTATTTATCTCTCATATTACAGTGCAGTATTTGTCTTATTTTGTAGTATTATGTATGTTATTTATCTCTCATATTACAGTGCAGTATTTGTCTTATTTTGTAGTATTATGTATGTTATTTATCTCTCATATTACAATGCAGTATTTGTCTTGTTTTGTAGTATTATGTATGTTATTTATCTCTCATATTACACTGCAGTATTTGTCTTATTTTGTAGTATTATGTATGTTATTTATCTCTCATATTACACTGCAGTATTTGTCTTATTTTGTAGTATTATGTATGTTATTTATCTCTCATATTACAGTGCAGTATTTGTCTTATTTTTGTAGTATTATGTATGTTATTTATCTCTCATATTACAGTGCAGTATTTGTCTTATTTTGTAGTATTATGTATGTTATTTATCTCTCATATTACAGTGCAGTATTTGTCTTATTTTGTAGTATTATGTATGTTATTTATCTCTCATATTACAGTGCAGTATTTGTCTTATTTTGTAGTATTATGTATGTTATTTATCTCTCATATTACAATGCAGTATTTGTCTTGTTTTGTAGTATTATGTATGTTATTTATCTCTCATATTACACTGCAGTATTTGTCTTATTTTGTAGTATTATGTATGTTATTTATCTCTCATATTACACTGCAGTATTTGTCTTATTTTGTAGTATTATGTATGTTATTTATCTCTCATATTACAGTGCAGTATTTGTCTTATTTTTGTAGTATTATGTATGTTATTTATCTCTCATATTACAGTGCAGTATTTGTCTTATTTTGTAGTATTATGTATGTTATTTATCTCTCATATTACAGTGCAGTATTTGTCTTATTTGGTAGTATTATGTATGTTATTTATCTCTCATATTACAGTGCAGTATTTGTCTTATTTTGTAGTATTATGTATGTTGTTTATCTCTCATATTACAGTGCAGTATTTGTCTTATTTTGTAGTATTATGTATGTTATTTATCTCTCATATTACAGTGCAGTATTTGTCTTATTTTGTAGTATTATGTATGTTATTTATCTCTCATATTACACTGCAGTATTTGTCTTATTTTGTAGTTTTATGTATGTTATTTATCTCTCATATTACAGTGCAATATTTGTCTTATTTTGTAGTATTATGTATGTTATTTATCTCTCTTATTACAGTGCAGTATTTGTCTTATTTTGTAGTATTATGTATGTTATTTATCCCTCATATTACACTGCAGTATTTGTCTTATTTTGTAGTATTATGTATGTTATTTATCTCTCATATTACACTGCAGAATTTGTCTTATTTTGTAGTATTATGTATGTTGTTTATCTCTCATATTACAGTGCAGTATTTGTCTTATTTTGTAGTATTATGTATGTTATTTATCTCTCATATTACAGTGCAGTATTTGTCTTATTTTGTAGTATTATGTATGTTATTTATCTCTCATATTACACTGCAGTATTTGTCTTATTTTGTAGTTTTATGTATGTTATTTATCTCTCATATTACAGTGCAATATTTGTCTTATTTTGTAGTATTATGTATGTTATTTATCTCTCTTATTACAGTGCAGTATTTGTCTTATTTTGTAGTATTATGTATGTTATTTATCCCTCATATTACACTGCAGTATTTGTCTTATTTTGTAGTATTATGTATGTTATTTATCTCTCATATTACACTGCAGAATTTGTCTTATTTTGTAGTATTATGTGTGATCACAGTTTTAGCCAGTCCTGATGTGTGTGTTGAGTTTGGTGAGTTTTGAAGCGTGTTAAGGGGGTCAAATTACAGCTCAAAGAGGCAAAAGTGACTGTTTTTAGTACTTTTTGGTCTTGAAGGGGGAATTGCCAACTTCCTGTTGATTTTTGCCCGAGAATGTACCATTAATGAAATGTAGGTCTAAGTCAGACCTACATAGAGGTTTTTGTTTCATGTCTCTCCGACCTTCCTAGTGGGAGTTACAGGCAGTCTAGTTTTTTTTTCTTCCTAGGGGCGCTAGAGCGCAATTTTGAGTTTTGGGGTTTGTTTTTTTTATTAAAAGACAATTTTCGCAGGTCCTGATGTGTGGGTCAAATTTGGTGAGTTTTGAAGCATGTTAAGTGGGTCAAATTAGTGCTCAAAGAGGCGGCCGGTATAATAATAATAATTAAAGCTGCAAGCAGCGTTGTTCGGGCCCGCGTATTTGGCAGGTGCTAGTCCTAAGTGTCCCAATACTTTTGTCTACTTGTAGTCTGAAGTGTCCCAAGACTTTTGTCTAGTGTACCTACCTTGTCTGCATTGTGTGGGCACGTTGGTGCTTCCTGCTTTTAAGCAGCCATCTTAAAAAAAACAGCAGCGCAGCAGCATCAGCGCAGCGGGTCTTTGAAGGGTCATAAAATCAAAACCGGAGCAGGTATTAAAACGCTGTTCTGTTATTTTATACACAAGGCTTTAATCTCTCTCCTGTGTTAGTTTGAAGCCGAAACGACAAACGCGCTCAGAGGAGATTTTGAAGAAAGGTGACCGGTTTTTACAAAAATTTTGTTTTGAAGGGGGAATAGCAAACTTCCTGTTGATTTTTGCTGGGGGTTGTCAATTTATGAAATGTAGGTCTAAGTGAGACCTACATAGAGGTTTTTGTTTCATGTCTCTCCGACCTTCCCAGTGGGAGTTACAGGCAGTTTTGTCAGTTTTTTCATCCGAGGAGCAGTTTTTTTGTGCGTTTTATTAAAAAATTGCGCTAGAGCACAATTTTGAGATTTGGGGTTAGGTTTTTTTTATTAGATCGCAATTTTTGCCAGTCCTGATGTGTGTGTTCAGTTTGGTGAGTTTTGAAGCATGTTAAGGGGGTCAAATTACAGCTCAAAGAGGCAAAAGTGACTGTTTTTAGTACTTTTTTGTCTTGAAGGGGGAATTGCCAACTTCCTGTTGATTTTTGCCCGAGAATGTACCATTAATGAAATGTAGGTCTAAGTCAGACCTACATAGAAGTTTTTGTTTCATGTCTCTCCGACCTTCCTAGTGGGAGTTACAGGCAGTTTTTTTCTTCTAGGGGGCGCTAGAGCGCAATTTTGAGTTTTGGGGTTTGGTTTTTTTATTAAAAGGCAATTTTCGCAGGTCCTGATGTGTGGGTCAAATATGGTGAGTTTTGAAGCATGTACACTTTTGACCACCATGTATGACGTCCTCCATGTCTGCCGCTCCACTTTCTCCAGAACATTCCTCAAAGCTCCATGTCATCACAACTCTTCCAGGAAAACAACTCAGCTCAGACATCCAAGTGTCTCGGACATTCCGAGCGGCGCGTCACACCAGCGCGTGTAAACCATGCGTCGCACCGGGTGTTGCACCCCTTCTTCCTCTGGGAATCAACCTCATGTTTTATTAGTGGAGGCGCTAGCTGAGCCCTGAAAGTGCTTTCAACTTTTGGCCTGTGACAAGATGTCTGCTGCTGGTGTTGTGTCTTTGTAGGCGTGCACAACAACAACACACAATCGCTCAAACAATCTTTTGCATAAGACTCAGGAAGCTCCAGTCGTGTATTACAAACCCCGTTTCCATATGAGTTGGGAAATTGTGTTAGATGTAAATATAAACGGAATACAATGATTTGCAAATCCTTTTCAAGCCATATTCAGTTGAATATGCTACAAAGACAACATATTTGATGTTCAAACTCATAAACTTTATTTTTTTTTTGCAAATACAGGTAAAAGCCAGTAAATTAGAATATTTTGAAAAACTTGATTTATTTCAGTAATTGCATTCAAAAGGTGTAACTTGTACATTATATTTATTCATTGCACACAGACTGATGCATTCAAATGTTTATTTCATTTAATTTTGATGATTTGAAGTGGCAACAAATGAAAATCCAAAATTCCGTGTTTTAGAATATTACTTAAGGCTAATACAAAAAAGGGATTTTTAGAAATGTTGGCCAACTGAAAAGTATGAAAATGAAAAATATGAGCATGTACAATACTCAATACTTGGTTGGAGCTCCTTTTGCCTCAATTACTGCGTTAATGCGGCGTGGCATGGAGTCCATGAGTTTCTGGCACTGCTCAGGTGTTATGAGAGCCCAGGTTGCTCTGATAGTGGCCTTCAACTCTTCTGCGTTTTTGGGTCTGGCATTCTGCATCTTCCTTTTCACAATACCCCACAGATTTTCTATGGGGCTAAGGTCAGGGGAGTTGGCGGGCCAATTTAGAACAGAAATACCATGGTCCGTAAACCAGGCACGGGTAGATTTTGCGCTGTGTGCAGGCGCCAAGTCCTGTTGGAACTTGAAATCTCCATCTCCATAGAGCAGGTCAGCAGCAGGAAGCATGAAGTGCTCTAAAACTTGCTGGTAGACGGCTGCGTTGACCCTGGATCTCAGGAAACAGAGTGGACCGACACCAGCAGATGACATGGCACCCCAAACCATCACCCAACCATGCAAATTTTGCATTTCCTTTGGAAATCGAGGTCCCAGAGTCTGGAGGAAGACAGGAGAGGCACAGGATCCATGTTGCCTGAAGTCTAGTGTAAAGTTTCCACCATCAGTGATGGTTTGGGGTGCCATGTCATCTGCTGGTGTCGGTCCACTCTGTTTCCTGAGATCCAGGGTCAACGCAGCCGTCTACCAGCAAGTTTTAGAGCACTTCATGCTTCCTGCTGCTGACCTGCTCTATGGAGATGGAGATTTCAAGTTCCAACAGGACTTGGCGCCTGCACACAGCGCAAAATCTACCCGTGCCTGGTTTACGGACCATGGTATTTCTGTTCTAAATTGGCCCGCCAACTCCCCTGACCTTAGCCCCATAGAAAATCTGTGGGGTATTGTGAAAAGGAAGATGCAGAATGCCAGAGCCAAAAACGC
Organism: Nerophis lumbriciformis; assembly: GCF_033978685.3. Classification (NCBI taxonomy): domain Eukaryota; kingdom Metazoa; phylum Chordata; class Actinopteri; order Syngnathiformes; family Syngnathidae; genus Nerophis; species Nerophis lumbriciformis. The sequence goes on from NC_084549.2 coordinate 1,058,781, forward strand.
AGAAGAGTTGAAGGCCACTATCAGAGCAACCTGGGCTCTCATAACACCTGAGCAGTGCCAGAAACTCATCGACTCCATGCCACGCCGCATTAACGCAGTAATTGAGGCAAAAGGAGCTCCAACCAAGTATTGAGTATTGTACATGCTCATATTTTTCATTTTCATACTTTTCAGTTGGCCAACATTTCTAAAAATCCCTTTTTTGTATTAGCCTTAAGTAATATTCTAATTTTGTGACACACGGAATTTTGGATTTTCATTTGTTGCCACTTCAAATCATCAAAATTAAATGAAATAAACATTTGAATGCATCAGTCTGTGTGCAATGAATAAATATAATGTACAAGTTACACCTTTTGAATGCAATTACTGAAATAAATCAAGTTTTTCAAAATATTCTAATTTACTGGCTTTTACCTGTGTGTGTGTATATATATATATATATATATATATATATATATAAAACTAAGTGCAAAGCCATAGGCTATGTTAATTTCTTTGTCTCGGCAGTTTTTAATTTTTGTTTTAGGCATAGTCTTTTGTACAGTGCATCCGGAAAGTATTGACAGTGCTGAAAAGAGGAAGTGGCAAAAAGGAAGGAGAGAAAGTGCCCAAAGATAGGTGTGCCAAACTTGTGACATGGTATTCAAAAAGACTTGAGGCTGGAATTGCTGCCAAAGGTGCATCAACTAAGTATTGAGCAAAAGCTGTGATTCAATAATTCATTTTTAATAAATTAGCAAAAACTACATTTTGCACAAATGGAGTTTTGAGGACAACATTGAATTGATTCCAAAGTGTGGAAAAAAAAAAGTGAAGCTCTGTGAATACTTTCCGGATGCACTTTTAGTTTTAGTCAAAGAAATGAGTAGGGTTGCAAAATTCTGAGAATATTCAAAGTTGGAAACTTTCCATGGGAATGAACGGTAATTAATGGGAAATTAATGGGAATAAAAATGTAATGCAATATGCTAGATCTTGCAGCATGATTATTAGCTAAAACAACTTGATTTAATGCAAATTCATTGAATTTCAACCCTACACTGTGCATTCTTCCATCCCATGCCCAGATAATTCCCAGTTTTACAAATGAAAAAAATTGTCATAAAAATCCCAATCGTCCGAAAATCGAGGTTTTTTGATTAATTGATTGATTGAAACTTGTATTAGTAGATTGCACAGTACAGTACATATTCCCTACAATTGACCACTAAATGGTAACACCCCAATAAGTTTTTACACTTGTTTAAGTCGGGGTCCACGTTAATCAATTCATGATACAAATATATACTATCATCATAATACAGTCATCACACAACTTCATCATCAGAGTATATACATTGAATTATTTACATTATTTACAATCCGATTCTGGACCACCATCCGCCGCCTCACTACCAACACCGTGTATGGTGCGGATGGTGTTCTGCTGACCTCGACTGCGGAAGTTGTGGATCGGTGGAGGGAATACTTCGAAGACCTCCTCAATCCCACCAACACGTCTTCCTATGAGGAAGCAGTGCCTGGGGAATCTGTGGTGGGCTCTCCTATTTCTGGGGCTGAGGTTACTGAGGTAGTTAAAAAGCTCCTCGGTGGCAAGGCCCCGGGGGTGGATGAGATCCGCCCGGAGTTCCTTAAGGCTCTGGATGCTGTGGGGCTGTCTTGGTTGACAAGACTCTGCAGCATCGCGTGGACATCGGGGGCGGTACCTCTGGATTAGCAGACCGGAGTGGTGGTTCCTCTCTTTAAAAAGGGGAACCGGAGGGTGTGTTCTAACTATCGTGGGATCACACTCCTCAGCCTTCCCGGTAAGGTCTATTCAGGTGTACTGGAGAGGAGGCTACGCCGGATAGTTGAACCTCGGATTCAGGAGGAACAGTGTGGTTTTCGTCCTGGTCGTGGAACTGTGGACCAGCTCTATACTCTGGGCAGGGTCCTTGAGGGTGCATGGGAGTTTGCCCAACCAGTCTACATGTGTTTTGTGGACTTGGAGAAGGCATTCGACCGTGTCCCTCGGGAAGTCCTGTGGGGAGTGCTCAGAGAATATGGGGTTTCGGACTGTCTGATTGTGGCGGTCCGCTCCCTGTATGATCAGTGTCAGAGCTTGGTTCGCATTGCCGGCAGTAAGTCGGACACGTTTCCAGTGAGGGTTGGACTCCGCCAAGGCTGCCCTTTGTCACCGATTCTGTTCATAACTTTTATGGACAGAATTTCTAGGCGCAGTCAAGGCGTTGAGGGGATTCGGTTTGGTGGCTGCAGGATTAGGTCTCTGCTTTTTGCAGATGATGTGGTCCTGATGGCTTCATCTAGCCAGGATCTTCAGCTCTCACTGGATCGGTTCGCAGCCGAGTGTGAAGCGACTGGGATGAGAATCAGCACCTCCAAGTCCGAGTCCATGGTTCTCGCCCGGAAAAGGGTGGAGTGCCATCTCCGGGTTGGGGAGGAGATCTTGCCCCAAGTGGAGGAGTTCAAGTACCTCTGAGTCTTGTTCACGAGTGAGGGAAGAGTGGATCGGGAGATCGACAGGCGGATCGGTGCGGCGTCTTCAGTAATGCGGACGCTGTATCGATCCGTTGTGGTGAAGAAGGAGCTGAGCCGGAAGGCAAAGCTCTCAATTTACCGGTCGATCTACGTTCCCATCCTCACCTATGGTCATGAGCTTTGGGTTATGATCGAAAGGACAAGATCACGGGTACAAGCGGCCGAAATGAGTTTCCTCCGCCGGGTGGCGGGGCTCTCCCTTAGAGATAGGGTGAGAAGCTCTGTCATCCGGGGGGAGCTCAAAGTAAAGCCGCTGCTCCTCCACATGGAGAGGAGCCAGATGAGGTGGTTCGGGCATCTAGTCAGGATGCCACCCGAGCGCCTCCCTAGGGAGGTGTTTAGGGCACGTCCGACCGGTAGGAGGCCACGAGGAAGACCCAGGACACGTTGGGAAGACTATGTCTCCCGGCTGGCCTGGGAACGCCTCGGGATCCCCCGGGAGGAGCTGGACGAAGTGGCTGGGGAGAGGGAAGTCTGGGCTTCCCTGCTTAGGCTGCTGCCCCCGCGACCCGACCTCGGATAAGCGGAAGAAGATGGATGGATGGATGGACAATCCGGGGGGTGGGATGAGGAGGGTTTGGTTGATATCAACACTTCAGTCATCAACAATTGCATCATCAGAGAAATGGACATTGAAAGAGTGTAGGTGTGACTTGGTAGGATATGTACAGCGAGCAGAGAACATAGTGAGTTCAGAAAGCAAAAGAACAAGTATAAACATTAGATGATTTACAATGCGGGGAGGTGGGATGTGGAAGGGAGGGTGTTAGTCGAGGGTTGAAGAGGTTTCCCTATATTGAGGACATCTAGACCTTGCTAGTTCCAGCTTAGGCATGATTGTTGTTTCCTTCGTGACACTACTTGGACCTGGACAAGGTGGGCCACAAGTAAATGTTACAAGTTTCCCAGCATGCACTCTGGTCTGCAGAGTGACCCCACATAGAGCCATCTTTCAAGCCTTCATGCCAGTGTCAAGCTCTCCCAGCTCTCAACTTGGAACTTCTATTCCGGCGTGCCAAGAAGACGACCCGCTTTTATAAATCTTCTGTTTAGCAGTTTGAAGCGGCGTGTGGACCTGCCAGGTCCAGAGGCGTCCATTAAGAGCTGCCTTCATATTTTCCATCTTGTGCTGGCCAACAAGTGCAAGTCAGTGTGAAGTCAGGCCAGCTCGTCATTCATCACGTCCTCCGAGTCTTTCAAGTCTCCACAAGTCACACGACATGTGACGACACGCTCCTTTAAACCAGCATGGTGACGACACGCTCCTTTAAACCAGCATGGTGACGACATGCTCCTTTAAACCAGCATGGCGGTCCTACCAGCCTTCTAATTGAAGACCTTCCCATAATTGCACACTTTTATATCATAAAGTGTCTTCATCTCCATGCTTCTTGGCTAAATGCTAACTCTACTTCAGTCCTTCATTCTCCAAGAAGGATGTGTTAGTGTCAGTCAGTCAGTCAGGACATCAGTGACACACTCAGAGTGTACTTGATCTCACCACAGTTTTCTTCCCTCAGCGTGTTTGTCTTCATGCACTTTAGTCAAAGTGTTTGCAGGGGAGGAGAAAACTCATGCTTTGTCCCCCCTGAACACTCAATGCTTTTTAACCCTTATTTATCTCTCATATTACACTGCAGTATTTGTCTTATTTTGTAGTATTCCATCCATCCATCCATCTTCTTCCGCTTATCCGAGGTCGGGTCGCGGGGGCAGCAGCCTAAGCAGGGAAGCCCAGACTTCCCTCTCCCCAGCCACTTCGTCCAGCTCTTCCTGTGGGACCCCGAGGCGTTCCCAGGCCAGCTGGGAGACATAGTCTTCCCAACGTGTCCTGGGTCTTCCCCGCGGCCTCCTACCGGTCGGACGTGCCCTAAACACCTCCCTAGGGAGGCGCTCGGGTGGCATCCTGACCAGATGCCCGAACCACCTCATCTGGCTCCTCTCCATGTGGAGGAGCAGCGGCTTTACTTTGAGCTCCCCCCGGATGACAGAGCTTCTCACCCTATCTCTAAGGGAGAGACCCGCCACCCGGCGGAGGAAACTCATTTGGGCCGCTTGTACCCGTGATCTTGTCCTTTCGGTCATAACCCAAAGCTCATGACCGTAGGTGAGGATGGGAACGTAGATCGACCAGTAAATTGAGAGCTTTGCCTTCCGGCTCAGCTCCTTCTTCACCACAACGGATCGATACAGCGTCCGCATTACTGAAGACGCCGCACCGATCCGCCTGTCGATCTCACCATCCACTCTTCCCTCACTCGTGAACAAGACTCCGAGGTACTTGAACTCCTCCACTTGGGGCAAGATCTCCTCCCCAACCCGGAGATGGCACTCCACCCTTTTCCGGGCGAGAACCATGGACTCGGACTTGGAGGTGCTGATTCTCATCCCAGTCGCTTCACACTCGGCTGCGAACCGATCCAGTGAGAGCTGAAGATCCTGGCCAGATGAAGCCATCAGGACCACATCATCTGCAAAAAGCAGAGACCTAATCCTGCAGCCACCAAACCAGATCCCCTCAACGCCTTGACTGCGCCTAGAAATTCTGTCCATAAAAGCTATGAACAGAATCGGTGACAAAGGGCAGCCTTGGCGCAGTCCAACCCTCACTGGAAACGTGTCCGACTTACTGCCGGCAATGCGGACCAAGCTCTGACACTGATCATACAGGGAGTGGACTGCCACAATCAGACAGTCCGATACCCCGTACTCTCTGAGCACTCCCCACAGGACTTCCCGAGGGACACGGTCGAATGCCTTCTCCAAGTCTACAAAACACATGTAGACTGGTTGGGCAAACTCCCATGCACCCTCAAGGACCCTGCTGAGAGTATAGAGCTGGTCCACAGTTCCACGACCAGGACGAAAACCACACTGTTCCTCCTGAATCCGAGGTTCGACTATCCGGCGTAGCCTCCTCTCCAGTACACCTGAATAGACCTTACCGGGAAGGCTGAGTAGTGTGATCCCACGATAGTTAGAACACACCCTCCGGTTCCCCTTCTTAAAGAGAGGAACCACCACCCCGGTCTGCCAATCCAGTGGTACCGCCCCCGATGTCCACGCGATGCTGCAGAGTCTTGTCAACCAAGACAGCCCCACAGCATCCAGAGCCTTAAGGAACTCCGGGCGGATCTCATCTACCCCCGGGGCCTTGCCACCGAGGAGCTTTTTAACTACCTCAGCAACCTCAGCCCCAGAAATAGGAGAGCCCACCACAGATTCCCCAGGCACTGCTTCCTCATAGGAAGACGTGTTGGTGGGATTGAGGAGGTCTTCGAAGTATTCCCTCCACCGATCCACAACATCCGCTGTCGAGGTCAGCAGAACACCATCCTCACCATACACGGTGTTGATAGTGCACTGCTTCCCCTTCCTGAGGCGGCGGATGGTGGTCCAGAATTGCTTCGAAGCCGTCCGGAAGTCGTTTTCCATGGCCTCACCGAACTCCTCCCATGTCCGAGTTTTTGCCTCTGCGACCGCTGAAGCCGCACACCGCTTGGCCTGTCGGTACTTGTCCGCTGCCTCAGGAGTCCTATGAGCCGAAAGAACCCGATAGGACTCCTTCTTCAGCTTGACGGCATCCCTCACCGCCGGTGTCCACCAACGGGTTCTAGGATTACCGCCACGACAAGCACCAACTACCTTGCGGCCACAGCTCCAATCAGCCGCCTCGACAATAGAGGCGCGGAACATGGTCCATTCGGACTCAATGTCCAGCACCTCCCTCGTGACATGTTCAAAGTTCTTCCGGAGGTGGGAATTGAAACTCTCTCTGACAGGAGACTCTGCCAGACGTTCCCAGCAAACCCTCACAATGCGTTTGGGCCTGCCAGGTCTGTCCGGCATCCTCCCCCACCATCGCAGCCAACTCACCACCAGGTGGTGATCGGTAGAAAGCTCCGCCCCTCTCTTCACCCGAGTGTCCAAAACATGAGGCCGCAAATCCGATGACACAACTACAAAGTCGATCATGGAACTGCGGCCTAGGGTGTCCTGGTGCCAAGTGCACATATGGACACCCTTATGTTTGAACATGGTGTTCGTTATGGACAATCTGTGACGGGCACAAAAGTCCAATAACAAAACACCGCTCGGGTTCAGATCCGGGCGGCCATTCTTCCCAATCACGCCTCTCCAGGTTTCACTGTCGCTGCCAACATGAGCATTGAAGTCCCCCAGTAGAACGAGGGAATCACCCGGGGGAGCACCCTCAAGTACTCCCTCGAGTGAATCCAAAAAGGGTGGGTACTCTGAGCTGCGGTTTGGCGTGTAAGCGCAAACCACAGTCAGGACCCGTTCCCCCACCCAAAGGCGGAGGGAAGCTACCCTCTCGTCCACCGGGTTGAACTCCAACGTGCAGGCTCTGAGCCGGGGGGAAACAAGAATTGCCACCCCAGCCCGTCGCCTCTCACTGCCGGCAACGCCAGAGTGGAAGAGAGTCCAGCCCCTCTCGAGAGAACTGGTTCCAGAGCCCTTGCTGTGCGTCGAAGTGAGTCCGACTATATCTAGCCGGAACTTCTCCACCTCGCGCACTAGCTCAGGCTCCTTCCCCCCCCAGCGAGGTGACGTTCCAAGTCCCAAGAGCTAGCTTCTGTAGCCGAGGATCGGACCGCCAAGTGCCCTGCCCTCGGCTGCCGCCCAGCTCACATTGCACCCGACCTCTATGACCCCTGCTATGGGTGGTGAGCCCATTGTAGTATTATGTATGTTATTTATCTCTCATATTACACTGCAGTATTGTCTTATTTTGTAGTATTATGTATGTTATTTATCTCTCATATTACACTGCAGTATTTGTCTTATTTTGTAGTATTATGTATGTTATTTATCTCTCATATTACAGTGCAGTATTTGTCTTATTTTGTAGTATTATGTATGTTATTTATCTCTCATATTACAGTGCCAGTATTTGTCTTATTTTGTAGTATTATGTATGTTATTTATCTTTCATATTACAGTGCAGTATTTGTCTTATTTTGTAGTATTATGTATGTTATTTATCTCTCATATTACACTGCAGCATTTGTCTTATTTTGTAGTATTATATGCTATTTATCTCATATTGCAGTGCAGTATTTGTCTTATTTTGTAATATTATGTATATTATGTATCTCTCATATTACACTGCAGTATTTGTCTTATTTTGTAGTATTATGTAATTTATCTCTCATATTACAGTGCAGTATTTGTCTTATTTTGTAGTATTATGTATGTTATTTATCTCTCATATTACAGTGCAGTATTTGTCTTATTTTGTAGTATTATGTATGTTATTTATCTCTCATATTACAGTGCAGTATTTGTCTTATTTTGTAGTATTATGTATGTTATTTATTTGTCATTACAGTGCAGTATTTGTCTTATTTTGTAGTATTATGTATGTTATTTATTTGTCATTACAGTGCAGTATTTGTCTTATTTTGTAGTATTATGTATGTTATTTATCCCTCATATTACAGTGCAGTATTTGTCTTATTTTGTAGTATTATGTATGCTATTTATCTCTCATATTACAGTGCAGTATTTGTCTTATTTTGTAGTATTATGTATGTTATTTATCTCTCATATTACACTGCAGTATTTGTCTTATTTTGTAGTATTATGTATGTTATTTATCTCTCATATTACACTGCAGCATTTGTCTTATTTTGTAGTATTATATGCTATTTATCTCATATTGCAGTGCAGTATTTGTCTTATTTTGTAATATTATGTATATTATGTATCTCTCATATTACACTGCAGTATTTGTCTTATTTTGTAGTATTATGTAATTTATCTCTCATATTACAGTGCAGTATTTGTCTTATTTTGTAGTATTATGTATGCTATTTATCTCTCATATTACAGTGCAGTATTTGTCTTATTTTGTAGTATTATGTATGTTATTTATCTCTCATACTACAGTGCAAAATTTGTCTTATTTTGTAGTATTATGTATGTTATTTATCTCTCATATTACACTGCAGTATTGTCTTATTTTGTAGTATTATGTATGTTATTTATCTCTCATATTACACTGCAGTATTTGTCTTATTTTGTAGTATTATGTATGTTATTTATCCCTCATATTACAGTGCAGTATTTGTCTTATTTTGTAGTATTATGTATGTTATTTATCTCTCATATTACAGTGCAGTATTTGTCTTATTTTGTAGTATTATGTATGTTATTTATTCGTCATTACAGTGCAGTATTTGTCTTATTTTGTAGTATTATGTATGTTATTTATCTGTCATCACAGTGCAGTATTTGTCTTATTTTTTAGTATTATGTATGTTATTTATCTCATATTACAGTGCAGTATTTGTCTTATTTTGTAGTATTATGTATGTTATTTATTTGTCATTACAGTGCAGTATTTGTCTTATTTTGTAGTATTATGTATATTGTTTATCTCTCATATTACAGTGCAGTATTTGTCTTATTTTGTAGTATTATGTATGTTATTTATCTCTCATATTACACTGCAGTATTTGTCTTATTTTGTAATATTATGTATGTTATTTATCTCTCATATTACAGTGCAGTATTTGTCTTATTTTGTAGTATTATGTATGTTATTTATCTCTCATATTACAGTGCAGTATTTGTCTTATTTTGTAGTATTATGTATGTTATTTATCTCTCATATTACAGTGCAGTATTTGTCTTATTTTGTAATATTATGTATGTTATTTATCTCTCATATTACAGTGCAGTATTTGTCTTATTTTGTAGTATTATGTATGTTATTTATCTCTCATATTACACTGCAGTATTTGTCTTATTTTGTAGTATTATGTATGTTATTTATCTCTCATATTACAGTGCAGTATTTGTCTTATTTTGTAGTATTGTGTATGTTATTTATCTCATATTACAGTGCAGTATTTGTCTTATTTTGTAGTATTATGTATGTTATTTATCTCTCATATTACACTGCAGTATTTGTCTTATTTTGTAGTATTATGTATGTTATTTATTTGTCATATTACACTGCAGTATTTGTCTTATTTTGTAGTATTATGTATGTTATTTATTCGTCATTACAGTGCAGTATTTGTCTTATTTTGTAGTATTATGTATGTTATTTATCTGTCATCACAGTGCAGTATTTGTCTTATTTTGTAGTATTATGTATGTTATTTATCTGTCATCACAGTGCAGTATTTGTCTTATTTTGTAGTATTATGTATGTTATTTATCTGTCATCACAGTGCAGTATTTGTCTTATTTTTTAGTATTATGTATGTTATTTATCTCATATTACAGTGCAGTATTTGTCTTATTTTTTAGTATTATGTATGTTATTTATCTCATATTACAGTGCAGTATTTGTCTTATTTTGTAGTATTATGTATGTTATTTATTTGTCATTACAGTGCAGTATTTGTCTTATTTTGTAGTATTATGTATATTGTTTATCTCTCATATTACAGTGCAGTATTTGTCTTATTTTGTAGTATTATGTATGTTATTTATCTCTCATATTACAGTGCAGTATTTGTCTTATTTTGTAGTATTATGTATGTTATTTATCTCTCATATTACAGTGCAGTATTTGTCTTATTTTGTAATATTATGTATGTTATTTATCTCTCATATTACAGTGCAGTATTTGTCTTATTTTGTAGTATTATGTATGTTATTTATCTCTCATATTACACTGCAGTATTTGTCTTATTTTGTAGTATTATGTATGTTATTTATCTCTCATATTACAGTGCAGTATTTGTCTTATTTTGTAGTATTGTGTATGTTATTTATCTCATATTACAGTGCAGTATTTGTCTTATTTTGTAGTATTATGTATGTTATTTATCTCTCATATTACAGTGCAGTATTTGTCTTATTTTGTAGTATTATATGCTATTTATCTCATATTACAGTGCAGTATTTGTCTTATTTTGTAGTATTATATGCTATTTATCTCATATTACAGTGCAGTATTTGTCTTATTTTGTAATATTATGTATGTTATTTATCTCTCATATTACAGTGCAAAATTTGTCTTATTGTGTAGTATTATGTATGTTATTTATCTCTCATATTACACTGCAGTATTTGTCTTATTTTGTAGTATTATATGCTATTTATCTCATATTACAGTGCAGTATTTGTCTTATTTTGTAATATTATGTATGTTATTTATTTGTCATTACAGTGCAGTATTTGTCTTATTTTGTAGTATTATGTATGTTATTTATCTCTCATATTACAGTGCAGTATTTATCTTATTTTGTAGTATTATGTATGTTATTTATCTCTCATATTACAGTGCAGTATTTGTCTTATTTTGTAGTATTATGTATGTTATTTATCTCTCATATTACAGTGCAGTATTTATCTTATTTTGTAGTATTATGTATGTTATTTATCTCATATTACACTGCAGTATTTGTCTTATTTTGTAGTATTTTATTTGACTAACACATTCCCAAGTTCCAAACCAAATTCCTGTTTTTGGAAATTTCAAACATTTCAACATTTAAACTATTTCTACATTCATCCTACGTCTTGTTAGCATTTCACTTTCTTTCAGGAATTGCCTCTTCTAGTTATTATTATTATTATTATTATTATTATTGTTATTATTCATTTGTCTCCTTGAGCTGATGTTGTTGTTGTTGTGACTCAGCTGCGCCCCTGCTGGTTGCAGCCAAGCATTGCAGGCCATGTTGGCTCCATTGCTGGTGATTAAGTGTAGTCGCTGTTCTCTCCTCACCTTTGTTTACGTGCTAACTGCTAACACAACCTGTTTACGTGCTAACTGCTAACACAACCTGTTTACGTGCTAACTGCTAACACAACCTGCCTCCTTTTCTCCACTTGGCTCCTTTGCAAGAATCCCTCACAGCTTTTATTTTGTAGTCACCACGGTCCTGCTTTGCGAGGCCTCTTCCTGCTCTTTCTCCTGGGGTCTGGCCCCCGGACAGGAAGTGGCTGTCTTTAGGGGGGAAATGTTGCAACACTGGTCTTATTGTGCTAACTTCTCACTGCTGCTGCTTCTTCAAAGCAAATACTGACAAGTTACACCAACTCATGCTGGTTTTGTCCAACATGGTCCAGTTTCAAATGTCACCGACAACTTCTCTTCATGTGGCCTCCTGAAAACCACAATATCACTTAGTTGTTGTGTATCACACCAACTCTACGTCGCCCCCTCTTGGTGTGACTGGAGAACATTTGTTATATCACTTCATTACCGTAAACTCCGCTTTGAGAAAATTGACAGTTCATTTTAAATGAGGAAAATGAAGAAAAAAAAGGAATTATGGGAAATTCAGGATTTTTTTTTGTTAGAATTGTTGAAGTAGAGCACACAGTTCCCTAACAGGCTGAACATTTTGAAGCTGGAACCGTTTAAATCAGATGAAAAATGGCCAATTCATTTTAAATGGGAAAAATGTCCCGAAAAACCTGGAATTCCGGGAAATTTGGGAATTTTTGGAATTTGTCAAGGATCTTTGCTCTCTATTTTGCTGACTAAAGGACACAATCTTCAGCGCACAAGCTTAGTAGATGAACTTTGAAAACGTTGAAAAACATTTGTAGAATGTCCCATTCATTTCAATGGGAATTTCCAAAACTTTTGGAAAAGCAGGACTTTTTTGGAAAATGGTCAAAACTTGAATGGTCTGAATGAGTTGAAATGGTTGGTGTTGGAATTTTTCGAATCAGTGGAGAAATGTTGAAGTAGTAACATTTTGAATTGAGAAATGGTATTACGGAATTCCTGGAATTTTGGGAAAACCGGGAATTTCAAACAACAATGTTTTTTTGTCCTGATTAAGAGGAATGTTTTGAGGGTGGAAGGGTTGAAAACTGTGGAAGGAGTAGTCGCCAGGAAAAAGGCTGGAAATAGGGCTTTGGAAAAACAGGAAATTCGGGGAAAATCCAGGAATTCTTTTAAACTTGGAATGTGATAGTTTGAATTTCCAGGATGGTGGAATGTGTTGAAGGTGGAATGGTTTGAATAGGTTGAAAAATGGCCAATTCATTTTGAATGGGAAAAATGTCCCGGAAAACCTGGAATTCTGGGAAATTTGGGAATTTTTGGAATTTGTCAAGGATCTTTGCTCTCTATTTTGCTCACTTAAGAGACACAATCCTCGGCGCACGAGCTTAGTAGATGAACTTTGAAAAACTTTGAAAAATGTGGGAAATGTTGAACTTTGAAGAATGTCCCATTGATTTCAATGGGGATTTCCAAAAATGTTGGAAATTTCGGGAAAAGTGGGACTTTTTGGGAAAATGGTCAAAACTTGAATGGTCTGAATGAGTTGAAATGGTTGGTGTTGGAATTTTTCTAATCGGTGGAGAAATGTTGAAGTAGCAACATTTTGAATTGAGAAATGGTATTACGGAATTCCTGGAATTTTGGGAAAACCGGGAATTTCAAACAACAACGTTTTTTTGTCCTGATTAAGAGGAATGTTTTGAGGGTGGAAGGGTTGAAGTGGGTTGAAAACTGTGGAAGGAGTAGTCGCCAGGAAAAAGGCTGGAAATAGGGCTTTGGAAAAACAGGAAATTCGGGAAAATCCTGGAATTTTTTTAAACTTGGAAAATGATAGTTTGAATTTCCAGGATGGTGGAATGTGTTGAAGGTGGAATGGTTTGAATAGGTTGAAAAAGGTGGAAATAGTGGAAGTTTGAAAAATGGACAATTCATTTTAAATGGGAAAAATGTCCCGGAAAACCTGGAATTCCGGGAAATTTGGGAATTTTTGGAATTTGTCAAGGATCTTTGCTCTCTATTTTGCTGACTAAAGGACACAATCTTCAGCGCACAAGCTTCGTAGATGAACTTTGAAAACGTTGAAAAACATTTGAAGAATGTCCCATTGATTTCAATGGGAATTTCCAAAAATGTTGGAAATTTCGGGAAAAGCGGGAATATTTTGGAAAATGGTCAAAACTTGAATGGTCTGAATGAGTTGAAATGGTTGGTATTGGAATTGTTCTAATCGGTGGAAAAATGTTGAAGTAGTAACATTTTGAATTGAGAAATGGTATCACGGAATTCCTGGAATTTTGGGAAAACCAGGAATTTCAAACAACAATGTTTTTTTGTCCTGATTAAGAGGAATGTTTTGAGGGTGGAAGGGTTGAAGTGGGTTGAAAACTGTGGAAGGAGTAGTCGCCAGGAAAAAGGCTGGAAATAGGGCTTTGGAAAAACAGGAAATACGGGAAAATCCTGGAATTTCTTTAAACTTGGAAAATGATAGTTTGAATTTCCAGGATGGTGGAATGTGTTGAAGGTGTAATGGTTTGAATAGGTTGAAAAAGGTGTAAATAGTGGAAGTTTGAAAAATGGCCAATTCCTTTTGAATGGGAAAAATGTCCCGGAAAACCCGGAATTCTGGGAAATTTGGGAATTTTTGGAATTTGTCAAGGATCTTTGCTCTCTATTTTGCTGACTAAAGGACACAATCCTCGGCGCACAAGCTTAGTAGATGAACTTTGAAAAACATTTGAAGAATGTCCCATTGATTTCAATGGGATTTTCCAAAAATGTTGGAAATTTCGGGAAAAGCGGGAATATTTTGGAAAATGGTCAAAACTTGAATGGTCTGAATGAGTTGAAATGGTTGGTATTGGAATTGTTCTAATCGGTGGAGAAATGTTGAAGTAGTAACAATTTGAATTGAGAAATGGTATTACGGAATTCCTGGAATTTTGAGAAAACCGGGAATTTCAAACAATGTTTTTTTGTCCTGATTAAGAGGAATGTTTTGAGGGCGGAAGGGTTGAAGTGGGTTGAAAACTGTGGAAGGAGTAGTCGCCAAGAAAAAGGCTGGAAATAGGGCTTTGGAAAAACAGGAAATTCTGGAAAATCCTGGAATTTCTTTAAACTTGAAAAATTATAGTTTGAATTTCCAGGATGGTGGAATGTGTTGAAGGTGGAATGGTTTGGATAGGTTGAAAAAGGTGGAAATAGTGGAAGTTTGAAAAATGGCCAATTCATTTTGAATGGGAAAAATGTCCCGGAAAACCTGGAATTCTGGAAAATTTGGGAATTCTTGGAATTTGTCAAGGATCTTTGCTCTCTATTTTGCTGACTAAAGGACACAATCCTCGGCACACGAGCTTACTAGATGAACTTTGAAAAACTTTGAAAAATGTGGGAATTGTTGAACTTTGAAGAATGTCCCATTGATTTCAATGGGAATTTCCAAAAATGTTGGAGATTTCGGGAAAAGCGGGACTTTTTGGGAAAATGGTCAAAACTTGAATGGTCTGAATGAGTTGAAATGGTTGGTGTTGGAATTGTTCTAATCGGTGGAGAAATGTTGAAGTAGTAACATTTTGAATTGAGAAATGGTATTACGGAATTCCTGGAATTTTGGGAAAACCGGGAATTTCAAGCAACAATGTTTTTTTGTCCTGATTAAGAGGAATGTTTTGACGGCGGAAGGGTTGAAGTGGGTTGAAAACTGTGGAAGGAGTAGTCGCCAGGAAAAAGGCTGGAAATAGGGCATTGGAAAAACAGGAAATTCTGGAAAATCCTGGAATTTATTTAAACTTGGAAAATGATAGTTTGAATTTCCAGGATGGTGGAATGTGTTGAAGGTGGAAGGGTTTGAATAGGTTGAAAAAGGTGGAAATAGTGGAAGTTTGAAGAATGGGAAAAATGTCCCGGAAAACCTGGAATTCTGGGAAATTTGGGAATTTTTGGACTTTGTCAAGGATCTTTGCTCTCTATTTTGCTGACTAAAGGACACAATCCTCGGCACACGAGCTTAGTAGATTAACTTTGAAAACGTTGAAAAACATTTGAAGAATGTCCCATTGATTTCAATGGGAATTTCCAAAAATGTTGGACATTTCGGGAAAAGCGGGAATATTTTGGAAAATGGTCAAAACTTGAATGGTCTGAATGAGTTGAAATGGTTGGTGTTGGAATTGTTCTAATCGGTGGAGAAATGTTGAAGTAGTAACATTTTGAATTGAGAAATGGTATTACGGAATTCCTGGAATTTTGGGAAAACCGGGAATTTCAAACAACAATGTTTTTTTGTCCTGATTAAGAGGAATGTTTTGACGGCGGAAGGGTTGAAGTGGGTTGAAAACTGTGGAAGGAGTAGTCGCCAGAAAAAAGGCTGGAAATAGGGCTTTGGAAAAACAGGAAATTCGGGAAAATCCTGGAATTTCTTTAAACTTGGAAAATGATAGTTTGAATTTCCAGGATGGTGGAATGTGGTGAAGGTGGAATGGTCTGAATAGGTTGAAAAAGGTGGAAATAGTGGAAGTTTGAAAAATGGACAATTAATTTTAAATGGGAAAAATGTCCCGAAAAACCTGGAATTCTGGGAAATTTGGGAATTTTTGGAATTTGTCAAGGATCTTTGCTCTCTATTTTGCTGACTAAAGGACACAATCCTCGGCGCACGAGCTTACTAGATGAACTTTGAAAAACTTTGAAAAATGTGGGAATTGTTGAACTTTGAAGAATGTCCCATTGATTTCAATGGGAATTTCCAAAAATGTTGGAAATTTCGGGAAAAGCGGGACTTTTTGGGAAAATGGTCAAAACTTGAATGGTCTGAATGAGTTGAAATGGTTGGTGTTGGAATTTTTCTAATTGGTGGAGAAATGTTGAAGTAGTAACATTTTGAATTGAGAAATGGTATTACGGAATTCCTGGAATTTTGGGAAAACCGGGAATTTCAAACAACAATGTTTTTTTGTCCTGATTAAGAGGAATGTTTTGAGGGTGGAAGGGTTGAAGTGGGTTGAAAACTGTGGAAGGAGTAGTCGCCAGGAAAAAGGCTGGAAATAGGGCTTTGGAAAAACAGGAAATTCGGGGAAAATCCTGGAATTTTTTTAAACTTGGAAAATGATAGTTTGAATTTCCAGGATAATGGAATGTGTTGAAGGTGGAATGGTTTGAATAGGTTGAAAAAGGTGGAAATAGTGGAAGTTTGAAGAATGGGAAAAATGTCCCGGAAAACCTGGAATTCTGGGAAATTTGGGAATTTTTGGACTTTGTCAAGGATCTTTGCTCTCTATTTTGCTGACTAAAGGACACAATCCTCGGCACACGAGCTTAGTAGATTAACTTTGAAAACGTTGAAAAACATTTGAAGAATGTCCCATTGATTTCAATGGGAATTTCCAAAAATGTTGGACATTTCGGGAAAAGCGGGAATATTTTGGAAAATGGTCAAAACTTGAATGGTCTGAATGAGTTGAAATGGTTGGTGTTGGAATTGTTCTAATCGGTGGAGAAATGTTGAAGTAGTAACATTTTGAATTGAGAAATGGTATTACGGAATTCCTGGAATTTTGGGAAAACCGGGAATTTCAAGCAACAATGTTTTTTTGTCCTGATTAAGAGGAATGTTTTGAGGGCGGAAGGGTTGAAGTGGGTTGAAAACTGTGAAAGGAGTAGTCGCCAGGAAAAAGGCTGGGAATAGGGCTTTGGAAAAACAGTAAATTTGGGGAAAATCCTGGAATTTTTTAAACTTGGAAAATGATAGTTTGAATTTCCAGGATGGTGGAATGTGTTGAAGGTGGAATGGTTTGAATAGGTTGAAAAAGGTGGAAATAGTGGAAGTTTGAAAAATGGCCAATTCATTTTGAATGGGAAAAATGTCCCGGAAAACCTGGAATTCTGGGAAATTTGGGAATTTTTGGAATTTGTCAAGGATCTTTGCTCTCTATTTTGCTGACTAAAGGACACAATCTTCAGCGCACAAGCTTAGTAGATGAACTTTGAAAACGTTGAAAAACATTTGAAGAATGTCCCATTGATTTCAATGGGAATTTCCAAAAATGTTGGAAATTTCGGGAAAAGCGGGAATATTTTGGAAAATGGTCAAAACTTGAATGGTCTGAATGAGTTGAAATGGTTGGTGTTGGAATTTTTCTAATTGGTTGAGAAATGTTGAAGTAGTAACATGTTGAATTGAGAAATGGCATTAGGGAATTCCTGGAATTTTGGGAAAACCGGGAATTTAAAACAACGTATTTTTGTCCTGATTAAGAGGAATGTTTTGAGGGTGGAAGGGTTGAAGTGGGTTGAAAAATGTGGAAGGAGTAGTCGCCAGGAAAAAGGCTGGAAATAGGGCTTTGGAAAAACAGGAAATTTGGGAAGATCCTGGAATTTCTTTAAACTTGGAAAATGATAGTTTGAATTTCCAGGATGGTGGAATGTGTTGAAGGTGGAATGGTTTGAATAGGTTGAAAAAGGTGGAAATAGTGGAAGTTTGAAGAATGGGAAAAATGTCCCGGAAAACCTGGAATTCTGGGAAATTTGGGAATTTTTGGACTTTGTCAAGGATCTTTGCTCTCTATTTTGCTGACTAAAGGACACAATCCTCGGCACACGAGCTTAGTAGATTAACTTTGAAAACGTTGAAAAACATTTGAAGAATGTCCCATTGATTTCAATGGGAATTTCCAAAAATGTTGGAAATTTCGGGAAAAGCGGGAATATTTTGGAAAATGGTCAAAACTTGAATGGTCTGAATCAGTTGAAATGGTTGGTGTTGGCATTTTTCTAATCGGTGGAGAAATGTTGAAGTAGTAACATTTTGAATTGAGAAATGGTATTACGGAATTCCTGGAATTTTGGGAAAACCGGGAATTTCAAACAACAACATTTTTTTGTCCTGATTAAGAGGAATGTTTTGAGGGTGGAAGGGTTGAAGTGGGTTGAAAACTGTGGAAGGAGTAGTCGCCAGGAAAAAGGCTGGAAATAGGGCTTTGGAAAAACAGGAAATTCGGGGAAAATCCTGGAATTTCTTTAAACTTGGAAAATGATAGTTTGAATTTCCAGGATGGTGGAATGTGTTGAAGGTGGAATGGTTTGGATAGGTTGAAAAAGGTGGAAATAGTGGAAGTTTGAAAAATGGCCAATTCATTTTGAATGGGAAAAATGTCCCGGAAAACCTGGAATTCTGGGAAATTTTGGAATTTTTGGACTTTGTCAAGGATCTTTTCTCTCTATTTTGCTGACTAAAGGACACAATCCTCGGCATACGAGCTTAGTAGATGAACTTTGAAAAATGTGGGGATTGTTGAACTTTGAAGAATGTCCCATTGATTTCAATGGGAATTTCCAAAAATGTTGGACATTTCGGGAAAAGCGGGAATATTTTGGAAAATGGTCAAAACTTGAATGGTCTGAATGAGTTGAAATGGTTGGTGTTGGAATTGTTCTAATCGGTGGAGAAATGTTGAAGTAGTAACATTTTGAATTGAGAAATGGTATTACAGAATTCCTGGAATTTTGGGAAAACCGGGAATTTCAAACAACAATGTTTTTTTGTCCTGATTAAGGGGAATGTTTTGACGGTGGAAGGGTTGAAGTGGGTTGAAAACTGTGGAAGGAGTAGTCGCCAGGAAAAAGGCTGGAAATAGGGCTTTGGAAAAACAGGAAATTCGGGAAAATCCTGGAATTTCTTTAAACTTGGAAGATGATAGTTTGAATTTCCAGGATGGTGGAATGTGTTGAAGGTGGAATGGTTTGAATAGGTTGAAAAAGGTGGAAATAGTGGAAGTTTGAAAAATGGCCAATTCATTTTGAATGGGAAAAATGTCCCGGAAAACCTGGAATTCTGGGAAATTTGGGAATTTTTGGAATTTGTCAAAGATCTTTGCTCTCTATTTTGCTGACTAAAGGACACAATCCTCGGCACACAAGCTTAGTAGATGAACTTTGAAAAACTTTGAAAAACATTTGAAGAATGTCCCATTGATTTCAATGGGAATTTCCAAAAATTTTGGAAATTTCGGGAAAAACGGGAATATTTTGGAAAATGGTCAAAACTTGAATGGTCTGAATCAGTTGAAATGGTTGGTGTTGGCATTTTTCTAATCGGTGGAGAAATGTTGAAGTAGTAACATTTTGAATTGAGAAATGGTATTACGGAATTCCTGGAATTTTGGGAAAACCGGGAATTTCAAACAACGTTTTTTTGTCCTGATTAAGAGGAATGTTTTGAGGGTGGAAGGGTTGAAGTGGGTTGAAAACTGTGGAAGGAGTAGTCGCCAGGAAAAAGGCTGGAAATAGGGCTTTGGAAAAACAGGAAATTCGGGGAAAATCCTGGAATTTCTTTAAACTTGGAAAATGATAGTTTGAATTTCCAGGATGGTGGAATGTGTTGAAGGTGGAATGGTTTGGATAGGTTGAAAAAGGTGGAAATAGTGGAAGTTTGAAAAATGGCCAATTCATTTTGAATGGGAAAAATGTCCCGGAAAACCTGGAATTCTGGGAAATTTTGGAATTTTTGGACTTTGTCAAGGATCTTTTCTCTCTATTTTGCTGACTAAAGGACACAATCCTCGGCGCACGAGCTTAGTAGATGAACTTTGAAAAATGTGGGGATTGTTGAACTTTGAAGAATGTCCCATTGATTTCAATGGGGATTTCCAAAAATGTTGGACATTTCGGGAAAAGCGGGAATATTTTGGAAAATGGTCAAAACTTGAATGGTCTGAATGAGTTGAAATGGTTGGTGTTGGAATTGTTCTAATCGGTGGAGAAATGTTGAAGTAGTAACATTTTGAATTGAGAAATGGTATTACAGAATTCCTGGAATTTTGGGAAAACCGGGAATTTCAAACAACAATGTTTTTTTGTCCTGATTAAGAGGAATGTTTTGAGGGTGGAAGGGTTGAAGTGGGTTGAAAACTGTGGAAGGAGTAGTCGCCAGGAAAAAGGCTGGAAATAGGGCTTTGGAAAAACAGGAAATTCGGGAAAATCCTGGAATTTCTTTAAACTTGGAAAATGATAGTTTGAATTTCCAGGATGGTGGAATGTGTTGAAGGTGGAATGGTTTAAATAGGTTGAAAAAGGTGGAAATAGTGGAAGTTTGAAAAATGGCCAATTCATTTTGAATGGGAAAAATGTCCCGGAAAACCTGGAATTCTGGGAAATTTGGGAATTTTTGGAATTTGTCAAAGATCTTTGCTCTCTATTTTGCTGACTAAAGGACACAATCCTCGGCACACAAGCTTAGTAGATGAACTTTGAAAAACATTTGAAGAATGTCCCATTGATTTCAATGGGAATTTCCAAAAATTTAGGAAATTTCGGGAAAAACGGGAATATTTTGGAAAATGGTCAAAACTTGAATGGTCTGAATGTGTTGAAATGGTTGGTATTGGAATTTTTCTAATCGATGGAGAAATGTTGAAGTAGTAACATTTTGAATTGAGAAATGGTATTACGGAATTCCTGGAATTTTGGGAAAACCAGGAATTTCAAACAACAACATTTGTTTGTCCTGATTAAGAAGAATGTTTTGACGGTGGAAGGGTTGAAGTGGGTTGAAAATTGTGGAAGGAGTTGTCGCCAGGAAAAAGGCTGGAAATAGGGCTTTGGAAAAACAGGAAATTCGGGAAAATCATGGAATTTCTTTAAACTTGGAAAATGATAGTATGAATTTCCAGGATGGTGGAATGTGTTGAAGGTGGAATGGTTTGAATAGGTTGAAAAAGGTGGAAATAGTGGAAGTTTGAAAAATGGCCAATTCATTTTAAATGGGAAAAATGTCCCGGAAAACCTGGAATTCTGGGAAATTTGGGAATTTTTGGAATTTGTCAAGGATCTTTGCTCTCTATTTTGCTGAGTAAAGGACACAATCTTTGGCGCACAAGCTTACTAGATGAACTTGGAAAACGTTGAAAAACATTTGAAGAATGTCCCATTGATTTCAATGGGAATTTCCAAAAATGTTGGAAATTTCGGGAAAAGCGGGAATATTTTGGAAAATGGTCAAAACTTGAATGGTCTGAATGAGTTGAAATGGTTGGTGTTGGAATTTTTCTTAATCGGTGGAGAAATGTTGAAGTAGTAACATTTTGAATTGAGAAATTGTATTACGGAATTCCTGGAATTTTGGGAAAACCGGGAATTTCAAACAACAATGTTTTTTTGTCCTGATTAAGAAGAATGTTTTGAGGGTGGAAGGGTTGAAGTGGGTTGAAAACTGTGGAAGGAGTAGTCGCCAGAAAAAAGGCTGAAAATAGGGCATTGGAAAAACAGGAAATTCGGGAAGATCCTGGAATTTCTTTAAACTTGGAAAATGATAGTTTGAATTTCCAGGATGGTGGAATGTGTTGAAGGTGGAATGGTTTGAATAGGTTGAAAAAGGTGGAAATAGTGGAAGTTTGAAAAATGGACAATTCATTTTGAATGGGAAAAATGTCCCGGAAAACCTGGAATTTTGGGAAATTTGGGAATTTTTGGAATTTGTCAAGGATCTTTGCTCTCTATTTTGCTGACTAAAGGACACAATCCTCGGCGCACGAGCTTAGTAGATGAACTTTGAAAAACTTTGAAAAATGTGGGAATTGTTGAACTTTGAAGAATGTCCCATTGATTTCAATGGGAATTTCCAAAAATGTTGGAAATTTCGGGAAAAGTGGGACTTTTTGGGAAAATGGTCAAAACTTGAATGGTCTGAATGAGTTGAAATGGTTGGTGTTGGAATTTTTCGAATCGGTGGAGAAATGTTGAAGTAGTAACATTTTGAATTGAGAAATGGTATTACGGAATTCCTGGAATTTTGGGAAAACCGGGAATTTCAAACAATGTTTTTTTGTCCTGATTAAGAGGAATGTTTTGACGGTGGAAGGGTTGAAAACTGTGGAAGGAGTAGTCGCCAGAAAATAGGCTGGAAATAGGGCTTTGGAAAAACAGGAAATTCGGGAAAATCCTGGAATTTTTTTAAACTTGGAAAATGATAGTTTGAATTTCCAGGATGGTGGAATGTGTTGAAGGTGGAATGGTTTGAATAGGTTGAAAAAGGTGGAAATAGTGGAAGTTTGAAAAATGGACAATTCATTTTAAATGGGAAAAATGGCCCGAAAAACCTGGAATTCTGGGAAATTTGGGAATTTTTGGAATTTGTCAAAGATCTTTGCTCTCTATTTTGCTGACTAAAGGACACAATCCTCGGCACACAAGCTTAGTAGATGAACTTTGAAAAACATTTGAAGAATGTCCCATTGATTTCAATGGGAATTTCCAAAAATTTAGGAAATTTCGGGAAAAACGGGAATATTTTGGAAAATGGTCAAAACTTGAATGGTCTGAATGTGTTGAAATGGTTGGTATTGGAATTTTTCTAATCGATGGAGAAATGTTGAAGTAGTAACATTTTGAATTGAGAAATGGTATTACGGAATTCCTGGAATTTTGGGAAAACCAGGAATTTCAAACAACAACATTTGTTTGTCCTGATTAAGAAGAATGTTTTGACGGTGGAAGGGTTGAAGTGGGTTGAAAATTGTGGAAGGAGTTGTCGCCAGGAAAAAGGCTGGAAATAGGGCTTTGGAAAAACAGGAAATTCGGGAAAATCATGGAATTTCTTTAAACTTGGAAAATGATAGTATGAATTTCCAGGATGGTGGAATGTGTTGAAGGTGGAATGGTTTGAATAGGTTGAAAAAGGTGGAAATAGTGGAAGTTTGAAAAATGGCCAATTCATTTTAAATGGGAAAAATGTCCCGGAAAACCTGGAATTCTGGGAAATTTGGGAATTTTTGGAATTTGTCAAGGATCTTTGCTCTCTATTTTGCTGAGTAAAGGACACAATCTTTGGCGCACAAGCTTACTAGATGAACTTGGAAAACGTTGAAAAACATTTGAAGAATGTCCCATTGATTTCAATGGGAATTTCCAAAAATGTTGGAAATTTCGGGAAAAGCGGGAATATTTTGGAAAATGGTCAAAACTTGAATGGTCTGAATGAGTTGAAATGGTTGGTGTTGGAATTTTTCTTAATCGGTGGAGAAATGTTGAAGTAGTAACATTTTGAATTGAGAAATTGTATTACGGAATTCCTGGAATTTTGGGAAAACCGGGAATTTCAAACAACAATGTTTTTTTGTCCTGATTAAGAAGAATGTTTTGAGGGTGGAAGGGTTGAAGTGGGTTGAAAACTGTGGAAGGAGTAGTCGCCAGAAAAAAGGCTGAAAATAGGGCATTGGAAAAACAGGAAATTCGGGAAGATCCTGGAATTTCTTTAAACTTGGAAAATGATAGTTTGAATTTCCAGGATGGTGGAATGTGTTGAAGGTGGAATGGTTTGAATAGGTTGAAAAAGGTGGAAATAGTGGAAGTTTGAAAAATGGACAATTCATTTTGAATGGGAAAAATGTCCCGGAAAACCTGGAATTTTGGGAAATTTGGGAATTTTTGGAATTTGTCAAGGATCTTTGCTCTCTATTTTGCTGACTAAAGGACACAATCCTCGGCGCACGAGCTTAGTAGATGAACTTTGAAAAACTTTGAAAAATGTGGGAATTGTTGAACTTTGAAGAATGTCCCATTGATTTCAATGGGAATTTCCAAAAATGTTGGAAATTTCGGGAAAAGTGGGACTTTTTGGGAAAATGGTCAAAACTTGAATGGTCTGAATGAGTTGAAATGGTTGGTGTTGGAATTTTTCGAATCGGTGGAGAAATGTTGAAGTAGTAACATTTTGAATTGAGAAATGGTATTACGGAATTCCTGGAATTTTGGGAAAACCGGGAATTTCAAACAATGTTTTTTTGTCCTGATTAAGAGGAATGTTTTGACGGTGGAAGGGTTGAAAACTGTGGAAGGAGTAGTCGCCAGAAAATAGGCTGGAAATAGGGCTTTGGAAAAACAGGAAATTCGGGAAAATCCTGGAATTTTTTTAAACTTGGAAAATGATAGTTTGAATTTCCAGGATGGTGGAATGTGTTGAAGGTGGAATGGTTTGAATAGGTTGAAAAAGGTGGAAATAGTGGAAGTTTGAAAAATGGACAATTCATTTTAAATGGGAAAAATGGCCCGAAAAACCTGGAATTCTGGGAAATTTGGGAATTTTTGGAATTTGTCAAAGATCTTTGCTCTCTATTTTGCTGACTAAAGGACACAATCCTCGGCACACAAGCTTAGTAGATGAACTTTGAAAAACATTTGAAGAATGTCCCATTGATTTCAATGGGAATTTCCAAAAATTTAGGAAATTTCGGGAAAAACGGGAATATTTTGGAAAATGGTCAAAACTTGAATGGTCTGAATGTGTTGAAATGGTTGGTATTGGAATTTTTCTAATCGATGGAGAAATGTTGAAGTAGTAACATTTTGAATTGAGAAATGGTATTACGGAATTCCTGGAATTTTGGGAAAACCAGGAATTTCAAACAACAACATTTGTTTGTCCTGATTAAGAAGAATGTTTTGACGGTGGAAGGGTTGAAGTGGGTTGAAAATTGTGGAAGGAGTTGTCGCCAGGAAAAAGGCTGGAAATAGGGCTTTGGAAAAACAGGAAATTCGGGAAAATCATGGAATTTCTTTAAACTTGGAAAATGATAGTATGAATTTCCAGGATGGTGGAATGTGTTGAAGGTGGAATGGTTTGAATAGGTTGAAAAAGGTGGAAATAGTGGAAGTTTGAAAAATGGCCAATTCATTTTAAATGGGAAAAATGTCCCGGAAAACCTGGAATTCTGGGAAATTTGGGAATTTTTGGAATTTGTCAAGGATCTTTGCTCTCTATTTTGCTGAGTAAAGGACACAATCTTTGGCGCACAAGCTTACTAGATGAACTTGGAAAACGTTGAAAAACATTTGAAGAATGTCCCATTGATTTCAATGGGAATTTCCAAAAATGTTGGAAATTTCGGGAAAAGCGGGAATATTTTGGAAAATGGTCAAAACTTGAATGGTCTGAATGAGTTGAAATGGTTGGTGTTGGAATTTTTCTTAATCGGTGGAGAAATGTTGAAGTAGTAACATTTTGAATTGAGAAATTGTATTACGGAATTCCTGGAATTTTGGGAAAACCGGGAATTTCAAACAACAATGTTTTTTTGTCCTGATTAAGAAGAATGTTTTGAGGGTGGAAGGGTTGAAGTGGGTTGAAAACTGTGGAAGGAGTAGTCGCCAGAAAAAAGGCTGAAAATAGGGCATTGGAAAAACAGGAAATTCGGGAAGATCCTGGAATTTCTTTAAACTTGGAAAATGATAGTTTGAATTTCCAGGATGGTGGAATGTGTTGAAGGTGGAATGGTTTGAATAGGTTGAAAAAGGTGGAAATAGTGGAAGTTTGAAAAATGGACAATTCATTTTGAATGGGAAAAATGTCCCGGAAAACCTGGAATTTTGGGAAATTTGGGAATTTTTGGAATTTGTCAAGGATCTTTGCTCTCTATTTTGCTGACTAAAGGACACAATCCTCGGCGCACGAGCTTAGTAGATGAACTTTGAAAAACTTTGAAAAATGTGGGAATTGTTGAACTTTGAAGAATGTCCCATTGATTTCAATGGGAATTTCCAAAAATGTTGGAAATTTCGGGAAAAGTGGGACTTTTTGGGAAAATGGTCAAAACTTGAATGGTCTGAATGAGTTGAAATGGTTGGTGTTGGAATTTTTCGAATCGGTGGAGAAATGTTGAAGTAGTAACATTTTGAATTGAGAAATGGTATTACGGAATTCCTGGAATTTTGGGAAAACCGGGAATTTCAAACAATGTTTTTTTGTCCTGATTAAGAGGAATGTTTTGACGGTGGAAGGGTTGAAAACTGTGGAAGGAGTAGTCGCCAGAAAATAGGCTGGAAATAGGGCTTTGGAAAAACAGGAAATTCGGGAAAATCCTGGAATTTTTTTAAACTTGGAAAATGATAGTTTGAATTTCCAGGATGGTGGAATGTGTTGAAGGTGGAATGGTTTGAATAGGTTGAAAAAGGTGGAAATAGTGGAAGTTTGAAAAATGGACAATTCATTTTAAATGGGAAAAATGGCCCGAAAAACCTGGAATTCTGGGAAATTTGGGAATTTTTGGAATTTGTCAAGGATCTTTGCTCTCTATTTTGCTGACTAAAGGACAAGACTCTTGGCGCACAAGCTTAGTAGATGAACTTTGAAAAACTTTGAAAAACATTTGAAGAATGTCCCATTGATTTCAATGGGAATTTCCAAAAATGTTGGAAATTTCGGGAAAAGCGGGAATATTTTGGAAAATGGTCAAAACTTGAATGGTCTGAATGAGTTGAAATGGTTGGTGTTGGAATTGTTCTAATCGGTGGAGAAATGTTGAAGTAGTAACATTTTGAATTGAGAAATAATATTACGGAATTCCTGGAATTTTGGGAAAACCAGGAATTTCAAACAACAATGTTTTTTTGTCCTGATTAAGAGGAATGTTTTGAGGGCAGAAGGGTTGAAGTGGGTTGAAAACTGTGGAAGGAGTAGTCGCCAGGAAAAAGGCTGGAAATAGGGCTTTGGAAAAACAGGAAATTCGGGAAAATCCTGGAATTTCTTTAAACTTGAAAAATGATAGTTTAAATTTCCAGGATAGTGGAATGTGTTGAAGGTGGAATGGTTTGAATAGGTTGAAAAAGGTGGAAATAGTGGAAGTTTGAAAAATGGACAATTCATTTTAAATGGGAAAAATGTCCCGGAAAACCTGGAATTCCGGGAAATTTGGGAATTTTTGGAATTTGTCAAGGATCTTTGCTCTCTATTTTGCTGACTAAAGGACACAATCTTCAGCGCACAAGCTTACTAGATGAACTTTGAAAATGTTGAAAAACATTTGAAGAATGTCCCATTGATTTCAATGGGAATTCCCAAAAATGTTGGAAATTTCGGGAAAAGCGGGAATATTTTGGAAAATGGTCAAAACTTGAATGGTCTGAATAAGTTGAAATGGTTGGTATTGGAATTTTTCTAATCGGTGGAGAAATGTTGAAGTAGTAACATTTTGAATTGAGAAATGGTATTACGGAATTCCTGGAATTTTGTGAAAACCGGGTAATTTCAAACAACAATGTTTTTTTGTCCTGATTAAGAGGAATGTTTTGACGGCGGAAGGGTTGAAGTGGGTTGAAAACTGTGGAAGGAGTAGTCGCCAGGAAAAAGGCTGGAAATAGGGCTTTGGAAAAACAGGAAATTCTGGAAAATCCTGGAATTTTTTTAAACTTGGAAAATCATAGTTTGAATTTCCATGATGGTGGAATGTGTTGAAGGTAGGAATGGTTTGAACAGGTTGAAAAAGGTGGAAATAGTGGAAGTTTGAAAAATGGCCAATTCATTTTGAATGGGAAAAATGTCCCGGAAAACCTGGAATTCTGGGAAATTTTGGAATTTTTGGACTTTGTCAAGGATCTTTGCTCTCTATTTTGCTGACTAAAGGACACAATCCTCGGCGCACGAGCTTAGTAGATGAACTTTGAAAAACTTTGAAAAATGTGGGAATTGTTGAACTTTGAAGAATGTCCCATTGATTTCAATGGGAATTTCCAAAAATGTTGGAAATTTCGGGAAAAGCGGGACTTTTTGGAAAAATGGTCAAAACTTGAATGGTCTGAATCAGTTGAAATGGTTGGTATTGGAATTGTTCTAATCGGTGGAGAAATGTTGAAGTAGTAACATTTTGAATTGAGAAATGGTATTACGGAATTCCTGGAATTTTGGGAAAAACAGGAATTTCAAACAACAATGTATTTTTGTCCTGATTAAGAGGAATGTTTTGAGGGCAGAAGGGTGGAAGTGGGTTGAAAACTGTGGAAGGAGTAGTCGCCAGAAAAAAGGCTGAAAATAGGGCTTTGGAAAAACAGGAAATTCGGGGAAAATCCTGGAATTTTTTTAAACTTGGAAAGTGATAGTTTGAATTTCCAGGATGGTGGAATGTGTTGAAGGTGGAATGGTTTGAATAGGTTGAAAATGGTGGAAATAGTGGAAGTTTGAAAAAGGGCCAATTCATTTTGAATGGGAAAAATGTCCCGGAAAACCTGGAATTCTGGGAAATTTTGGAATTTTTGGACTTTGTCAAGGATCTTTGCTCTCTATTTTGCTGACTAAAGGACACAATCCTCGGCGCACGAGCTTAGTAGATGAACTTTGAAAAACTTTGAAAAATGTGGGAATTGTTGAACTTTGAAGAATGTCCCATTGATTTCAATGGGAATTTCCAAAAATGTTGGAAATTTCGGGAAAAGCGGGACTTTTTGGAAAAATGGTCAAAACTTGAATGGTCTGAATCACTTGAAATGGTTGGTATTGGAATTGTTCTAATCGGTGGAGAAATGTTGAAGTAGTAACATTTTGAATTGAGAAATGGTATTACGGAATTCCTGGAATTTTGGGAAAACCGGGAATTTCAAACAACAATGTTTTTTTGTCCTGATTAAGAGGAATGTTTTGAGGGTGGAAGGGTTGAAGTGGGTTGAAAACTGTGGAAGGAGTAGTCGCCAGAAAAAAGGCTGGAAATAGGGCTTTGGAAAAACAGGAAATTCTGGAAAATCCTGGAATTTCTTTAAACTTGAAAAATGATAGTTTGATTTTCCAGGACAGTGGAATGTGTTGAAGGTGGAATGGTTTGAATAGGTTGAAAAAGGTGGAAATAGTGGAAGTTTGAAAAATGGCCAATTCATTTTGAATGGGAAAAATGTCCCGGAAAACCTGGAATTCTGGGAAATTTGTGAATTTTTGGAATTTGTCAAGGATCTTTGCTCTCTATTTTGCTGACTAAAGGACACAATCCTCGGCGCACAAGCTTAGTAGATGAACTTTGAAAAACTTTGAAAAACATTTGAAGAATGTCCCATTGATTTCAATGGGAATTTCCAAAAATGTTGGAAATTTCGGGAAAAGCGGGAATATTTTGGAAAATGGTCAAAACTTGAATGGTCTGAATCAGTTGAAATGGTTGGTGTTGGAAATTTTCTAATCGGTGGAGAAATGTTGAAGTAGTAACATTTTGAATTGAGAAATGGTATTACGGAATTCCTGGAATTTTGGGAAAACCGGGAATTTCAAACAACAATGTTTTTTTGTCCTGATTAAGAGGAATGTTTTGACGGTGGAAGGGTTGAAGTGGGTTGAAAACTGTGGAAGGAGTAGTCGCCAGAAAAAAGGCTGAAAATAGGGCTTTGGAAAAACAAGAAATTCTGGAAAATCCTGGAATTTCTTTAAACTTGAAAAATTATAGTTTGAATTTCCAGGATGGTGGAATGTGTTGAAGGTGGAATGGTTTGAATAGGTTGAAAAAGGTGGAAATAGTGGAAGTTTGAAAAATGGCCAATTCATTTTGAATGGGAAAAATGTCCCGGAAAACCTGGAATTCTGGGAAATTTGGGAATTTTTGGAATTTGTCAAGGATCTTTGCCCTCTATTTTGCTGACTAAAGGACACAATCCTCGGCGCACGAGCTTAGTAGATGAACTTTGAAAAACTTTGAAAAATGTGGGAATTGTTGAACTTTGAAGAATGTCCCATTGATTTCAATGGGAATTTCCAAAAATGTTGGAAATTTCGGGAAAAGTGGGACTTTTTGGGAAAATGGTCAAAACTTGAATGGTCTGAATGAGTTGAAATGGTTGGTGTTGGAATTTTTCGAATCGGTGGAGAAATGTTGAAGTAGTAACATTTTGAATTGAGAAATGGTATTACGGAATTCCTGGAATTTTGGGAAAACCGGGAATTTCAAACAATGTTTTTTTGTCCTGATTAAGAGGAATGTTTTGACGGTGGAAGGGTTGAAAACTGTGGAAGGAGTAGTCGCCAGAAAATAGGCTGGAAATAGGGCTTTGGAAAAACAGGAAATTCGGGAAAATCCTGGAATTTTTTTAAACTTGGAAAATGATAGTTTGAATTTCCAGGATGGTGGAATGTGTTGAAGGTGGAATGGTTTGAATAGGTTGAAAAAGGTGGAAATAGTGGAAGTTTGAAAAATGGACAATTCATTTTAAATGGGAAAAATGGCCCGAAAAACCTGGAATTCTGGGAAATTTGGGAATTTTTGGAATTTGTCAAGGATCTTTGCTCTCTATTTTGCTGACTAAAGGACAAGACTCTTGGCGCACAAGCTTAGTAGATGAACTTTGAAAAACTTTGAAAAACATTTGAAGAATGTCCCATTGATTTCAATGGGAATTTCCAAAAATGTTGGAAATTTCGGGAAAAGCGGGAATATTTTGGAAAATGGTCAAAACTTGAATGGTCTGAATGAGTTGAAATGGTTGGTGTTGGAATTGTTCTAATCGGTGGAGAAATGTTGAAGTAGTAACATTTTGAATTGAGAAATAATATTACGGAATTCCTGGAATTTTGGGAAAACCAGGAATTTCAAACAACAATGTTTTTTTGTCCTGATTAAGAGGAATGTTTTGAGGGCAGAAGGGTTGAAGTGGGTTGAAAACTGTGGAAGGAGTAGTCGCCAGGAAAAAGGCTGGAAATAGGGCTTTGGAAAAACAGGAAATTCGGGAAAATCCTGGAATTTCTTTAAACTTGAAAAATGATAGTTTAAATTTCCAGGATAGTGGAATGTGTTGAAGGTGGAATGGTTTGAATAGGTTGAAAAAGGTGGAAATAGTGGAAGTTTGAAAAATGGACAATTCATTTTAAATGGGAAAAATGTCCCGGAAAACCTGGAATTCCGGGAAATTTGGGAATTTTTGGAATTTGTCAAGGATCTTTGCTCTCTATTTTGCTGACTAAAGGACACAATCTTCAGCGCACAAGCTTACTAGATGAACTTTGAAAATGTTGAAAAACATTTGAAGAATGTCCCATTGATTTCAATGGGAATTCCCAAAAATGTTGGAAATTTCGGGAAAAGCGGGAATATTTTGGAAAATGGTCAAAACTTGAATGGTCTGAATAAGTTGAAATGGTTGGTATTGGAATTTTTCTAATCGGTGGAGAAATGTTGAAGTAGTAACATTTTGAATTGAGAAATGGTATTACGGAATTCCTGGAATTTTGTGAAAACCGGGTAATTTCAAACAACAATGTTTTTTTGTCCTGATTAAGAGGAATGTTTTGACGGCGGAAGGGTTGAAGTGGGTTGAAAACTGTGGAAGGAGTAGTCGCCAGGAAAAAGGCTGGAAATAGGGCTTTGGAAAAACAGGAAATTCTGGAAAATCCTGGAATTTTTTTAAACTTGGAAAATCATAGTTTGAATTTCCATGATGGTGGAATGTGTTGAAGGTAGGAATGGTTTGAACAGGTTGAAAAAGGTGGAAATAGTGGAAGTTTGAAAAATGGCCAATTCATTTTGAATGGGAAAAATGTCCCGGAAAACCTGGAATTCTGGGAAATTTTGGAATTTTTGGACTTTGTCAAGGATCTTTGCTCTCTATTTTGCTGACTAAAGGACACAATCCTCGGCGCACAAGCTTAGTAGATGAACTTTGAAAAACTTTGAAAAATGTGGGAATTGTTGAACTTTGAAGAATGTCCCATTGATTTCAATGGGAATTTCCAAAAATGTTGGAAATTTCGGGAAAAGCGGGACTTTTTGGAAAAATGGTCAAAACTTGAATGGTCTGAATCAGTTGAAATGGTTGGTATTGGAATTGTTCTAATCGGTGGAGAAATGTTGAAGTAGTAACATTTTGAATTGAGAAATGGTATTACGGAATTCCTGGAATTTTGGGAAAAACAGGAATTTCAAACAACAATGTATTTTTGTCCTGATTAAGAGGAATGTTTTGAGGGCAGAAGGGTGGAAGTGGGTTGAAAACTGTGGAAGGAGTAGTCGCCAGAAAAAAGGCTGAAAATAGGGCTTTGGAAAAACAGGAAATTCGGGGAAAATCCTGGAATTTTTTTAAACTTGGAAAGTGATAGTTTGAATTTCCAGGATGGTGGAATGTGTTGAAGGTGGAATGGTTTGAATAGGTTGAAAATGGTGGAAATAGTGGAAGTTTGAAAAAGGGCCAATTCATTTTGAATGGGAAAAATGTCCCGGAAAACCTGGAATTCTGGGAAATTTTGGAATTTTTGGACTTTGTCAAGGATCTTTGCTCTCTATTTTGCTGACTAAAGGACACAATCCTCGGCGCACGAGCTTAGTAGATGAACTTTGAAAAACTTTGAAAAATGTGGGAATTGTTGAACTTTGAAGAATGTCCCATTGATTTCAATGGGAATTTCCAAAAATGTTGGAAATTTCGGGAAAAGCGGGACTTTTTGGAAAAATGGTCAAAACTTGAATGGTCTGAATCAGTTGAAATGGTTGGTATTGGAATTGTTCTAATCGGTGGAGAAATGTTGAAGTAGTAACATTTTGAATTGAGAAATGGTATTACGGAATTCCTGGAATTTTGGGAAAACCGGGAATTTCAAACAACAATGTTTTTTTGTCCTGATTAAGAGGAATGTTTTGAGGGTGGAAGGGTTGAAGTGGGTTGAAAACTGTGGAAGGAGTAGTCGCCAGAAAAAAGGCTGGAAATAGGGCTTTGGAAAAACAGGAAATTCTGGAAAATCCTGGAATTTCTTTAAACTTGAAAAATGATAGTTTGATTTTCCAGGACAGTGGAATGTGTTGAAGGTGGAATGGTTTGAATAGGTTGAAAAAGGTGGAAATAGTGGAAGTTTGAAAAATGGCCAATTCATTTTGAATGGGAAAAATGTCCCGGAAAACCTGGAATTCTGGGAAATTTGTGAATTTTTGGAATTTGTCAAGGATCTTTGCTCTCTATTTTGCTGACTAAAGGACAAGACTCTTGGCGCACAAGCTTAGTAGATGAACTTTGAAAAACTTTGAAAAACATTTGAAGAATGTCCCATTGATTTCAATGGGAATTTCCAAAAATGTTGGAAATTTCGGGAAAAGCGGGAATATTTTGGAAAATGGTCAAAACTTGAATGGTCTGAATCAGTTGAAATGGTTGGTGTTGGAAATTTTCTAATCGGTGGAGAAATGTTGAAGTAGTAACATTTTGAATTGAGAAATGGTATTACGGAATTCCTGGAATTTTGGGAAAACCGGGAATTTCAAACAACAATGTTTTTTTGTCCTGATTAAGAGGAATGTTTTGACGGTGGAAGGGTTGAAGTGGGTTGAAAACTGTGGAAGGAGTAGTCGCCAGAAAAAAGGCTGAAAATAGGGCTTTGGAAAAACAAGAAATTCTGGAAAATCCTGGAATTTCTTTAAACTTGAAAAATTATAGTTTGAATTTCCAGGATGGTGGAATGTGTTGAAGGTGGAATGGTTTGAATAGGTTGAAAAAGGTGGAAATAGTGGAAGTTTGAAAAATGGCCAATTCATTTTGAATGGGAAAAATGTCCCGGAAAACCTGGAATTCTGGGAAATTTGGGAATTTTTGGAATTTGTCAAGGATCTTTGCCCTCTATTTTGCTGACTAAAGGACACAATCCTCGGCGCACGAGCTTAGTAGATGAACTTTGAAAAACTTTGAAAAACATTTGAAGAATGTCCCATTGATTTCAATGGGAATTTCCAAAAATGTTGGAAATTTCGGGAAAAGCGGGACTTTTTGGGAAAATGGTCAAAACTTGAATGGTCTGAATGAGTTGAAATGGTTGGTGTTGGAATTTTTCTAATTGGTTGAGAAATGTTGAAGTAGTAACATTTTGAATTAAGAAATGGTATTAGGGAATTCCTGGAATTTTGTGAAAACCGGGTAATTTCAAACAATGTTTTTTTGTCCTGATTAAGAGGAATGTTTTGAGGGCGGAAGGGTTGAAGTGGGTTGAAAACTGTGGAAGGAGTAGTCGCCAGGAAAAAGGCTGGAAATAGGGCTTTGGAAAAACAGGAAATTCTGGAAAATCCTGGAATTTCTTTAAACTTGAAAAATGATAGTTTGATTTTCCAGGACAGTGGAATGTGTTGAAGGTGGAATGGTTTGAATAGGTTGAAAAAGGTGGAAATAGTGGAAGTTTGAAAAATGGCCAATTCATTTTGAATGGGAAAAATGTCCCGGAAAACCTGGAATTCTGGGAAATTTGGGAATTTTTGGAATTTGTCAAAGATCTTTGCTCTCTATTTTGCTGACTAAAGGACACAATCCTCGGCACACGAGCTTAGTAGATGAACTTTGAAAACGTTGAAAAACATTTGAAGAATGTCCCATTGATTTCAATGGGAATTTCCAAACATGTTGGAAATTTCGGGAAAAGCGGGAATATTTTGGAAAATGGTCAAAACTTGAATGGTCTGAATGAGTTGAAATGGTTGGTGTTGGAATTGTTCTAATCGGTGGAGAAATGTTGAAGTAGCAACATTTTGAATTGAGAAATGGTATTACGGAATTCCTGGAATTTTGGGAAAACCAGGAATTTCAAACAACAATGTTTTTTTGTCCTGATTAAGAGGAATGTTTTGACGGCGGAAGGGTTGAAGTGGGTTAAAAAATGTGGAAGGAGTAGTCGCCAGAAAAAAGGCTGGAAATAGGGCTTTGGAAAAACAGGAAATTCGGGGAAAATCCTGGAATTTTTTTAAACTTGGAAAATGATAGTTTGAATTTCCAGGATGGTGGAATGTGTTGAAGGTGGAATGGTTTGAATAGGTTGAAAAAGGTGGAAATAGTGGAAGTTTGAAAAATGGCCAATTCATTTTGAATGGGAAAAATGTCCCGGAAAACCTGGAATTCTGGGAAATTTGGGAATTTTTGGAATTTGTCAAGGATCTTTGCTCTCTATTTTGCTGACTAAAGAGACACAATCTTCAGCGCACAAGCTTAGTAGATGAACTTTGAAAACGTTGAAAAACATTTGAAGAATGTCCCATTGATTTCAATGGGAATTTCCAAAAATGTTGGAAATTTCGGGAAAAGCGGGACTTTTTGGGAAAATGGTCAAAACTTGAATGGTCTGAATGAGTTGAAATGGTTGGTGTTGGAATTTTTCTAATTGGTGGAGAAATGTTGAAGTAGTAACATTTTGAATTAAGAAATGGTATTAGGGAATTCCTGGAATTTTGTGAAAACCGGGTAATTTCAAACAATGTTTTTTTGTCCTGATTAAGAGGAATGTTTTGAAGGTGGAAGGGTTGAAGTGGGTTGAAAACTGTGGAAGGAGTAGTCGCCAGGAAAAAGGCTGGAAATAGGGCTTTGGAAAAACAGGAAATTCGGGGAAAATCCTGGAATTTTTTTAAACTTGGAAAATGATAGTTTGAATTTCCAGGATGGTGGAATGTGTTGAAGGTGGAATGGTTTGAATAGGTTGAAAAGGGTGGATACTACATATATACTTACATCATGTATATATTACATGTTATAATGAATGTTACTACATGACATATATACTTACATCATGTATATATGACATGTTATTATGAATGTTACTAGATAATACATATATACTTACATCATGTATATATTACATGTTATTATGAATGTTACTACATGACATATATACTTACATCATGTATATATTACATGTTATTATGAATGTTACTACATGACATATATACTTACATCATGTATATATTACATGTTATTATGAATGTTACTACATGACATATATACTTACATCATGTATATATGACATGTTATTATGAATGTTACTACATGACATATATACTTACATCATGTATATATTACATGTTATTATGAATGTTACTACATGACATATATACTTACATCATGTATATATTACATGTTTTTATGAATGTTACTACATGACATATATACTTACATCATGTATATATTACATGTTATTATGAATGTTACTACATGACATATATACTTACATCATGTATATATGACATGTTATTATGAATGTTACTACATGACATATATACTTACATCATGTATATATTACATGTTATTATGAAGGTTACTACATGACATATAAACTTACATCATGTATATATTACATGTTATTATGAATGTTACTAGATACTACATATATACTTACATCATGTATATATTACATGTTATTATGAATGTTACTACATGACATATATACTTACATCATGTATATATGACATGTTATTATGAATGTTACTAGATACT